>NC_055972.1:7818349-7825849 GCF_018492685.1 Alosa sapidissima | reverse complement strand
TACATAATAGTGATGCACTACTGCCAGTTGGGTTTAGCAGGACAAGTGTAAATGTTCAGAAAGCAGTCACCTCTGGCTCAGATCCAGCTGTGAACATCTCCACAAATACACACACACACACACACACACACACACATTCCATTTCTCTGCTGATTTCAGTTGCCATCCCTGCAGTGGTTGGGATTGAGGGGGTTAAGGGTTGCGTTCTGAGCTGACCTTCTGCCTGACCTTCGACCTCTGAACCCTGAGCCACAGTCTTCCTGAAGAGTGAGGGTGGGCCAGCGGCAGCCATGTCGTTCTTACCTCCGGCTAATTTGGGGTCCCAGGGTGTCTTTGCCAACATGGCCTATTTCCAGCACTGCGTGGTAAACCAACCCAACACCCCCCCACCCCCCGCCCTCAAACACACACACACACACACACACACACACACACACAGCTATGGGGGTGTGTTGGGGGTGTGTGAACAGTGTCTTCTCTGGGGAGGATTCTAGCTCCATACACCCTGACATGCTCACACCCCCCACACACACACCCACACACACCCCCAGGCTGTAGAGCAGTGTGGTGGTGTTGCTTAAAATAGATGAAGATTCATTTTCTTTACATGATCATTTTTATCTATATAATTGTTCAATTTTGTTTGTTTTGTTTATCTAAATCTTAATTTCAAGTATGTCAGTGATTGCTCTACCGTGCAATGAAATTAGACCTTCATATGGTGTTAGAGATCTCTCTGTCTCCTAGCGGGTCTCCACCAGACGCACAACTTAAGCATTCCGTTCGCAGAGTGTATGATGCAACAATCAGCTTCCACTATAATCAGGGGAACTGGCTACACCAGACTTGTGAGCGCTGTGCACATTCGAAAAAAATTCGACCCTTTAAAAAGTGTTTTGCTCCGAACAGAGTGCTTCGGTCGCGCTCCCGGTATAGCTCAGCTGTTAACCGACACTGTTGTTGTGCTTTTGTTGTTTGCTCAGAGCCCAAGGCGAGAGTGAGACCAGAAAGAACGGGGCTGATCAATCACAGGAGCTCTTACGTCAGTTGACAGACCATGTGTGTGGGTTTGTGTGTTTGTGTGTGTGCGCATATGTGTGCGTGTGTTTGTGAGGGAGAACAGGAGACCTGTTTGCCTGAGGCTGGTTAGAGAGACTTGGCGAGGGTGTGTGTCTGTGTGTGTGTGTGTGTGTGTGTGTGTGTGTGTGTGTGTGTGTGTGTGTGTGTTTGTGTTTGTGTGTGTTCATTTTCTATTCCTGCTAGAACTGTTTTTTTGTGTACCACTCTTGGTGTTTTACCATCTGTAGAACAACTTGCCCCCCCTAGACAACACAGAGATAGGAAGAACAAAGCTACACGGGAGTTCTGGTTCTGTCCTTAGGGTAACCTTTTGGTTCCACGTCACTGGGTTCCTGTAAAGGTTCTGTCCGTAGGGTAACCTTTTGGTTCTATGTCACTGGGTTTCTGTAAAGTACAGACATTTCCTACGTCGCTAGTGAGGGAGGATATAATTAGTGTAATCATGAGCGTTGGAGCCTGACTGAAGTGAATGGAAGAGAGAGAGAGAGAGAGAGAGAGAGAGAGAGAGAGAGAGAGAGAGAGAGAGAGAAAGAAAGAAAGAGAGGGGAGAAGAGAGAGAGATAGAGGTTTTTAGTGCCCTCGGACAGGGCTGAACTATTAAAGGATTATGTTTTGAATGGGTGGACATAATGAAGGTGATTTGGAAAACATGTTTGGCATTTTTGTCCAGGCTTGCCTTTTAAAATAAATACCCTCTTTGTCAAATACCTGCCCATGTTTTTGACTTCTGAAAACTTCTATTATTTCAAAGTGGAAACAGCTGTTTTCTCACTGATGTCTTGTTTGTCTGTGTGTTTTTGACTTCTGAAAAACACAGACAAACAAGACATCAGTGAGAAAACAGCTGTTTCCACTTTGAAATAATAGACCTAATGGTTATAATTGGCTGTATGTCTAACACACACAAAGGCATACACATATTCACACCATCACAGGCTCTGTCTTTCCATTAAAAGTAATCTGTCCATTCGAACCATACTGTTTCCTTGCAGGGATTGGCACATAGAAGATTCACTGATGTAGGCTCAGTTGAATGTAATGGACGTGTAACTGCTGTTTTATGTTTCACCGGTAGAGGGAGCCAGAGGGCTTTATGAAGTAGAGCAGTATATATGTATATATGGGTATGCTATGCTATGCAGTCATCAACATAATGTAACATATGCAGAGACATATGAACACACACACACACACACACACACACACACACACACACACACACACACACACACAATAGAAGCATATTATTGGCCTCAGATTAGTTGGTGGTGTTTGAATTTCCTATGGCTCATCTTGAGCAGAGTTATTTTCCACCATTATGTCAGCGCTGTGACTGACAGGGTGTATTTTAGCCAGCGGTAGATGGAGCAGTTGGGCCTCCTGTTCCTCTTCCTCCTCCTCCTCCTCCTCCTCTCCTCGTCTTTCTCTTCTGCTATCTTTAGACTTGCCTCTCCTGTGATCACGCCTGTAGTAAACCCGTCCTGGGGGTTTACATTCTCCTTCCATCGCTGGGTGGCAGGCAGGCTGAGTTATACAGCCAGGAGTTCGATGTCCTCATGCCTTCCCTATGGAGATGCGTATGTTCTTCAACAGACAGGCATTTCTTCTGCTCGATTATTGTGGAGGGATGTCAATGTATTTTTGAAACTGATTCCATCGGGACAAACTGCCTCAAGCCATAATATACTGGAGCGGCAGTGGTCTATTGTGTAGAAGTCCACCAAACCTTCTCTCCACCTCTCTCTCTCTCTCTCTCTCTCTCTCTCTCTCTCTCTCTTCCTACTACAATTTAGTGAGTGTAACCACAGTATATAAACAATATGCTGTAGACAGACAGATTGCGGTGGTGAAATTATTTATGTTTACATTATTGTTCCCCAGTACCCAGTATCCATTACTGCAAAAAAAACAGTACACACACACACACACACACACACACACACACACATATATATATATATATATATACACACACATATACACATACATACACAGTGCCACTCAGCATCCCTTACTGCAAATGGTGTGGGGCTTTAATTTGGAAACAAGGGTCACTTGTGAGTGTAGCTATACTGGGTTGACGCCACATGCATGTAATGTGTGCAATGTGAGGTCTGCTGGAGTATCACAACTGTCTGCAGTAGTGTTTTCTGGGCAGTTTGTAATATGTAGTCTGTTAGTCCCAGTGCCTGGAGCAAATGCCCTTCCACGCTGAAAGGTGATGAATGGTGCACTTGCCATCCTGACTATCTGTACTGAACACAGGATGCTTATTGGTGATGTTTTAAAGGGGTCCATTGTTTCCCAAACTTGTGGTTGGGGTCCCATGTGGGGTCGCCTGAAATTCAAATGGGGTCAGCAGAGATACTGGGTATCTTAAAATTGACCAGTACATTACATAAGAATATACATTGAATAAAAGAAATATCAAAAACTTCACAGAACTAATATGGATTCTTCATTACAGTTAAGTAAAAAATAAACTTAGACAGCCCGCATGAGATCTTTGATTGATGTAATCATGCTTGAAAATCAAAGTACTGCTCTCGACTGGATATTACAGCAGAGATGAGAGGCGCGCTCTCACAACATGCTGTGAATGACTGGGGTCGCCAACATTTTGTGACATCAAAATAGAGCCATCTGCCAAAAAAGGTTAGGACCTCCTGAGCTATAGAGTAGGTTTAAACACAGGATGCTTATTGGTGATGTTTTAAATGGGATTTAGAGAAGGTTTAAAGACAGGATACTTATTGGTGATGTTTTAAAGGGGATTTAGAGTAGGTTTAAACAAAGTTGAAGGAATAAGAGTTTGGTTGGCTGCCACCTGTCATCAGATTGATCTGAGGGAGATACATGACTGGTGCTTGAGATTTGCTGATGGTTCCTCCTGCTGTAGGTGCCTTTGAATGCCCATTGGTGTGTCACTGGAACCGGTCATGTTCAGCCTGTAAGGGCTTTCCCCATTCAGGCAGCCCTAGTAGTGAGCGTAGGGAAGACTTCCTCCAGCAGTTACTATTCTCCTGCGCTTTTATTAGGCTTTTATATGCCGTTTTCCCACAGGCAGGTTATATAAGTGTCAAGGACATATTCTACAAGGCAGCATAGCTCCACTGCTTAACTGTCCTGCGGTCTCTTGGTGAGGGTGTATTGGTACATTCAGCATAGCTCCACTGCTTAACTGTCCTGCGGTCTCTTGGTGAGGGTATATTGGTACATTCAGCATAGCTCCACTGCTTAACTGTCCTGCGGTCTCTTGGTGAGGGTGTATTGGTACATTCAGCATAACTCTACTGCTTAACTCTTCTGCGGTCTTTTGGTGAGGGTGTATTGGTACCTTCAGCATAAGGGCTGAGCTACACCAGGCAGGTAACTGAAGCGTTCCGTTCGCGTTGCGTCTGCTGCAACAATTAGCTTCCACTATAATAAATGGAAGTAGCTACACCAGACGTGATAGCAATGCATACGTTCGAAAAAATAGACCATTTATCTAAAATGGATTTTACGCGTTGCGAACAGAACGCTTCAGTTACGCGCCTGGTGTAGCTTCGCTGAAACTTTACTACTTAACTCTTCTACGGTCTTTTGGTGAGGGTGTATTGGTACATTCAGCAACTCTACTACTTAACTCTTCTGCGGTATTTTGGTGACGGTGTATTGGTACTGCTTAACTGTCCTGCGTGAGGATGTTCTACAGTTTCTTTTCCCTGGATTTTATGTTTTTGCTCGATTATGTAAGTGCATATATCAGGTCATTATGTAATCATTTGTGTCTGTGAGGAGAACTATACATTGCCTGAAATAAAGGTACTCAAATGTCGGTTGGACAGCACACTGTAAGGGATGTTTTGATTTCATGTTTTTGTTTGTTTTTGGGATAGTAAAGCAGATCATACTAAATTAAGTAAAAAAAAAATCTGGCACACCAATGATCCTAAATTGTACGAGTTCTTGTAAAAATCAATAGCTATGTTTCATTGCCATCTTTAGACTAGTGCCAACAAAAGCACTTAAACCTACACACTGCCTTCCTCACTCCATAGACGCAATTAATTTGGCTCTGAAGAAAGGGTCCAATTTGTATGTGGCCTCCACGCTATTGTGCTGGGTTGAAAGAGCCATGATGTGTGTGGGGGGGGTAAGGGCCCCCTGAGGCCCCCCTGGGTTGGGGCCCATCTGCTGTGGTGAGTTTGAGCTGCTGTAGGTGGCGTTGGTGTTGGTGTTGAAATGGTGGTGGGCTCCCCGTGGGGTTAATCTGGGGTCAGACAGAGAGAAGAGGGGAACGGCTGCAGGACAAAAGGCTCCAGTTATTAACACATTTATATGGTTGTCCTTCATCAGGAACTCCCATACACACCATTTCAGCTCCTCGTGAATATCAGAACCTCATGTCTATATGCAGTACCTTATCCCATGAGATCCAGTCATTAACACATTTATATGGTTGTCCTTCATCAGGAACTCCCATACACACCATATTTACATCAATTGCTCCTCGTGAATATCAGAACCTCATGTCTATATGCAGTACCTTATACCATGAGCCACGCATAGGCATATACCATCAGCTACTCATGCAGATATGCCATAGGCATATACCATCAGTTACTCATGCAGATATGCCATAGGCATATACCATCAGTTACAGTCATATAGTATCAACAACTCATTCATACACAATCAGCAGTTTATATACCACACATCAGTTGGGATATCCCAACTCCCTCTATCCCACTTTTGCAAAGATTCTTGGCAATGCAAAAATAAGTAAGAACACCCCATTATGACATAAGCTGTTGTGTGGCATACTGACCGTGACCCTTTTTTTTTAGGTATTATGTAAATTATGTAAAAGTAGCAATATTAATGCATTAATGTATGCTTGCTGCAGGCTAATATGCAGTCTGTTTTATAATTGGCAAGATGACAGGTTGGTGTGGGTTGGAATGGAACTACCAGCCTGAAGTTCTAAATCATGACAAACAAAGAAAAATATACGGTACATAAATAAACAACACAACAACACACTCTCAAGCGGAACCACTCTCTTAAACTACTGGAGGCTAGTCTATAGACAGACATATATTGCCACAAACGCTTACGTTTGATTGTAACTATCGCATTGATTTATGATTATTGGTCAGAAAACTGTACTTTGATCCCAGAAAGCTTTTGTTAAGCATTTTTGTTAAGCTACACACACACACACACACATACACACACACACACACACAGTGCCGACCAACATCCCTTACTGCAAATGGTGTGGGGCTTTAATTAGAAAACAAGGGTCACTTAGCTATACTGGGTTGACGCCACATGCTTGTAATGTGTGTAATGTGAGGTCTGCTGAAGTATCACAACTGTCTGCAGTAGTGTTTTCTGGGCAGCTTGTAATATATAGTCTGTTAGTCCCAGTGCCTGGAGCAAATGCCCTTTCACGCTGGCTTGGTACGGGAGAGTAGTGTGCTGCTCTTATCCATGGTCACAGTAACAGCCTGGTGCTCTTGCCACGCTGACTATCTGTACTGAACACAGGATGCTGCTTATATTGCTTATTATTAGGCTTTACATACACATATGCATGCACACACGTGCACACACACACACACACACACACACACACACACACACACACACACACACCCCCCTACCCACACCGCCCCCTCACACTCACACACTTCTCGTTAATGGCCATTACCTCTTTCCCTTCTCTCTCTGGCAGCTACTCTAGATCCTGTCATTGGTCCTCACCTAGCAACAAAATTTAAATCTGCTATCATTTGACACACTCTGATGCATTGATGGGAGTGCTTACTCCGCCATGTGGCACAGCATGTGTGTGTGTGTGTGTGTGTGTGTGTGTGTGTGTGTGTGTGGGTGTGTGTGTGTGTGTGTGTGGGTGGGTCTTGTGTGTGTGTGTGTGTGTGTGTGTGTGTGTGTGTGTGTGTGTGCGCTGTGTGTGAAAAGCGAAAATTAAGAAAAGGATTTCACGCCTGTGCCTAACTGTGACCAGTGTCCTAGAGCAGCGCAGAAAAGCCCTGCATGTGTTTCATTGTGTGTCCAGGAGTGGATTATACCACTGCCTCTTTCTCTTCTGACACACACGTACACGTGCGGACGTACACACACACACACACACACACAAACACACACACACACACACACACACACAAACACACACACACACGCTTGTGCACACACACACACACAAAGGAAAAAGGGGAATAAAAGACAGGCACGTGCTCAGGCAGCTATCTCACAATGAGGACCCCGCTGGCAGGTGGCTAGTGGCAGTGAAAAAATGGCTCCTTCTCCTCTTCTCCCTGTCTTCATCTTCTGCTTCTTCTACACATTTACTGACGCCGGTGGCCAAGTCCTCTATAAACCATACTGTCTTTCACACACACACACACACAC
>NC_055972.1:7810849-7815849 GCF_018492685.1 Alosa sapidissima | reverse complement strand
GTGTGTGTGTGTGTGTGTGTGCACGTGTGTGCGTGTGTGTGCGTGTGTGTGTGTATCTTTCATAATGCATGTGCCTGTGATTTATTGATGTTTGTGCCGTCCAATGTGCCGGGATAAAAAAGACTCGCATGCTCAGTGGACAGCTGTCCAGAGCGTCCAGGTTCTCGTAACGGCCACACTGCTACTGTTCTCCGTCGTGGAACAAACGTGTTGATTTAAATCGTGGTGCTGAGAATGAATGGGGACCCGGCAGGCATTAGCACAGCCGGTGGAGCAGAATGCTCCCACCCGCTAACCATGCCACTGATCTCATGCTTTGATAGTTAGAACATCGGCAATTGTGCTGGATGCAGTTAGAGAGCCAATATGGAGTCGGTAATCCGTCAAATATGTGCTGTGTGTGTGTGTGTGTGTGTGTGTGTGTGTGTGTGTGTGTGTGTGTGTGTGTGTTTCTAGGATCTTTGTTTTCCTCAGGAATGCAATTATAACAATTGAGGCTCACATTTCATGTTCACTGGAGGTAGAGGGTGTGTATCAGTCACTGTGCAGAGATGAGATAAGAGCGAGTGAGAGAGAGAGAGAGAGAGAGAGAGAGAGAACGAGGGGGAGATGGAGTGAAGTGAAAGAGGCTGTGTCTAAAATAGAATCGAATCTGAAGCAGAATAGTGTTGTCCAGTGAAATGCCACAAACGCATGCTTAGAATCTTCATCTCTTCTGCCAGTTCCAGTTCCAGAAGTACTGGTTCTGGGAATGCCTCAGTAAAGAATCATTTGTTGTGGATCACTTTTAGTATTGGAAGAGGAGAAAACAAAGATCTTATATGGATCATTAGACCCCCTTAGCCCCCCCCACACACACACACTGTATGAGCACACACATACACACACACACACACACACACTGTATGAGCACACACAGGCACATGGATATAGGCACGCATGCACAGTCCCCTGATAGATAGAGGTCTTCTAATCTGCACTCAAGCAGATCGGAGGTAATTGGATTGGCATTGAAATGATCACACCACTCAACCCTACCCAGCCCAAAACAACACACACACACACACACACACACACACACACACACACAAACATACCACATTGTACACAATCAGTCCCTTGGAAAAACTGTCCCTGACCCCCCCCCCCCCCCCCCCTTAAATCTCAAACATATGGATTCAGAGATCGAGTAGTACCAAAGCGCTGCTGCTTCAGCACTTGCCAACATTTTTGCCAGAAGTCTTTGCGTGCTTGAAATGGGATTTTCTGTCCTATATGTGCACTGTAGACGGGGAGCAAAGTCAGACTCAGACTGAGCAATGCACTATTCTAGCCAATCAATACCTTGTTTCTGGAGCATGGAAAGAAAGGGTGTCGTTTGATTGGTTGTTTAGATTAAAAATCAATAACCTTTTGCCAGAATCATGCATCTGACCTTTAAACATTTGAATGTCCTTGACATCCCTTCACCAGGGAGAGGTAATGCCTCCATGCTGAGTGTTTGTCCGTGCACCACTAGGTTTGAACTCCATACTTGGGTGCATTCCAGTGTAGCCAACTATCTGGATTGTGTGTGAAGCCAAGTCCACATCCTTTCGATCAAAATGGTTGCAGGTTTAAAAATAAATACAACCTAACATTGAGTCACACATGTGATGTGTCACATTCACACATGGAATCCAACGTTTTAATCAATATAAATATTAGAACAGAGGTTAGATTTTTCTGTGTTTTGTTTTCTCCGTAGAGTCAGTGAATGAGGTTTCCTTCTGTAGATTTCTTTATTTTAGCTTTTTTTGTTTAAAATAAACATACAGACCGGGTGAGCAAAAGGCCTTAAGTCTGCTTCATTAGTGCTGACCTGGAGTCAGTGTAACCGTGGGAAGTGCTGCACTCCAGCCTTTCTGAGGTTTCCCTCGTCCCTTTGCATTGATCACTCTCCTAAATGTGCTGATGTCTGGCCAGCCTGCCAGTGTGGGATTTTTGCAATGGAAGCCTTTGATCAGAGGGATTGGTAGAAAGATGGACGTGCTAATACAAAATATCACTTGTCATGGGGGAACAGACCCATCTCTGAGCCCTGGGTAGCCCAGCAGAAGCCTCTGCGCTGTGGATTTCACCGATGTTACATTGTTCAAAAATATTCACTCATCGTCTCCTACAGTTTCAATTCGATTCGGTTTTATTTCTAGAGATAGCGCCACAACATGAGAATAGGCCTCAAGGTTCTTTACAGGGCCCTGCTGGGATGTGAACCTTGCTCTCCCCACAGAAACACGAGGGCAACAGGGGCGAGGAGTTGCCACATCTCTGTGTTTTTTTCCTCTCTTTATCTGTGAGAGTGGCCTATCCAAAGAGGAGGAGAGCCACTTGGAAAACTGAAAATAAAAGGCAGCATGTCAAGTCAAGTCAAGTCACGTTTATTTATATAACGCATTTCATACACAGAGGTCATTCAATGTGCTTTACATAAACAAAAGCAAACAGTAATAAAAAAAAATAAAAAAATGTTACAAGACTATAGAGGTGTTTGTATTATCAATAACAATATGTATTTATGATTCATATTTTATAATAATATTTATTTACAAAATTGTCCCATGTGCCCTCTGGTAACTTTCATTACATCTTGGCATGGAGAATTGGCTCACTGGCTGAGTTCATTGTGGCCTTTAAATATTTTACTGCTGTCACCTGCATTTATTGTGGTATAGGGACCCACCATAGTGCATTCGGGGGTTGGGGAACCCCTTAATGATTAGATGCAAAAACCACCTTGAAACAGATTGGCTCAGCTTTTGCAAGGTTTGCAAAACGCTCACCCTATGAAGCAGCTTCTGCTCTCTTGAGTATTGTCTCCAGTGCAGTGTCCTGTTGAGATGTCAACAAATGTACACTTTTCAAATGAATGTGTTGAAAATAACTCTGTGTTGGGGACACAGTTTGTGTCGTTTCTAACACATTCGTTTTAAGAGTGTAGCTCTCTAACCCAATTGCCTAGCGTCTTTGCTAACCTCTTCAAGGTCCAGTTATTGTGATGATAGCTAGGTTTTAATTGACAGATTTGTCTTTTGCATTATTACATTATATATTTTTTTTCATTTAGCTGATGGCCTTACCCAGAGCAGCCTGCAATGAGCGAACTACAGGGACAGTCCCCTTGGAGAAGCTCAGGGTTAAGTGCCTTGCTCAGGGGCACAGTGGTGGCCGCTCCTGGGATCAAAGTCTCGACCCTCTGGTCCTCCACTTGGAAGCTCAGCCTCACACCGTGTACTAAATGCATGCAATGTGAGCAGATGTATGCAGTTTGTACAGTTTGATGTACAGTTCTGTGCCTGTGCGTGCGTGCCTGCGTGAGTGTGTGTGTGTGTGTGTGTGTGTGTGTGTGTGTGTGTGTGTGCGCGTGTGCGTGTGCGTGTGCGTGTGCGCGTGCGTGCGTGCGTGTGCGTGTGCGTGGGAATGTCCCATCTGGAGCGCGATGTGACCCAACGTTTTGAGCTTTTGTCGGACACTCCGTTTCTGTGTTTCTTTCTGCCGCTCATGTTGTCCTGCTATTTTGAACGAGAAATATGACACGACAGAATGCCATATTTAAATATGACACGACAGAATGCCATATTTAACAGATACAGACAGGCGCTCACATGCAGTTGGGACGAGCTGTCAGACCCTTAACTACTAGACCTCCACCATTTCACTTTTATATCACTCACATCATTCACTCACCATTGCTTACTAACTGGTCAAGAATAGTACTGTAATGTGCCAAACAAGTGTGTGAATAATTGGCTGTAAAGCCAAAGTTTCCCCGTCAGCATTGAGTGAATGTATCTGTCCTGTCTTCAGTCTATCAGTTCTCACCATCATTTTTTACACAAGTACCGACTTTTCAAAAAAAGGCATGACAACAGTAGGCTATCTGCACCACCGTCTCCACACCGTGCTTCCTCAATCAATGAGTAGAACACATTGTGGTGCTAATACTATCAGACATCACTCAGCAGTATCAAAACAAAAAAAAAATCAAAACACTATTTCAGCGTTTTTTGTTTGACCTGCTGCTTTACTTGTGGCATGTGTATAAAGGCAATCAAACTCCCTCAGTTGTGTCATAAATAAAAGCATGTTTTTTAAAATACTTCTAAACCGCAAAGTCAGCGTTCTATTGCTTCTTTGACTGTTCTACATTGGTGCATCTCCATATCTGCTCCAGATTGGCATGTTGGCAATTGTCAGGGTCTGATTCAACGTGGTCCACATAAGCTGGGATGTCCATCGCTGTCCCCTGTCAACATAGAAGGGCACTTCAACCCTGACTATTTCCGTGTCAAGTTAGAGCAGCTGATGGATCTGATCTCTATGCGAAGTCATGCTGTCTCTCCCTTGATGCGCATCATTGTGAATAAAGCTATGTTCCTGATATGCCCATTGCCTGGCCGGGTCTTCATTCATCTGTGGTATCAAAATTGCCATCATAGAATAGAATAGAATAGAATAGAATAGAATAGAATAGAATACTTTATTGACACTGTACAGGATACATTGGATGGCATTCCGCTTCATATTGGCATTCCACTTCATATCGCTTCAGTAGAAGACTGTGACATCTTGTATTACATTTTGGCATATGATGAAAATATTACCACATGTATATTGAACTCAGGTCTCAGTCATTGTCAGCAATGAGCTTTTATCATGGGATGGTAGTTTCCTTTTGATTTTCATTATTAATATTTTTGTTTTGGGGGGGTTTTGGGCAATTCCACGTTAAACTGTCACGTCCATAACACCAACTAAATGCCATGGTATTTGTATGATGCGAATGATTATGTGAAAAAATGTTCATGTAAGTTCTACAACCAAGAAGAGTTAATACTCAAATTTCAAGTAACCAACATTCACATTAACCATACCATGACATTGTGTTGGTGTTAAATGGACATGATAGTTTTGCGTGGAATTGCCCTTTTATTGCCTTTAATCAACAGGACGGTGGAGAG
>NC_055972.1:7793361-7795861 GCF_018492685.1 Alosa sapidissima | reverse complement strand
TGAGACTAACATGTCATAAGCATCTTATAAGCACACTGCTTATCCTGCCAAAAGCTGTTATAATTTCCAGTGTACAGTAGAACTATGTGATAGATATTAATGTATGTATGACAGGTCATCAGCAAATGACAGTTTCTCATGACACATGACATGACATCCAGAACTCTGATAATGGTAACTTGTTATTGTATGGTAACACCACAGGATGGTTAATGACAGGATATTATATCTGATGTGAGAAGTTCATAGGATATGTCAAGCACTATCTACCGCCACATTCAATTCAATACAGCGCAGCTTCGGCCGGAAATAGAAAACCGGATTCCTGAATACTGAGATGTCGTGGTGACGCCCATTGTTGGCTAAGGAATATGGTGGACAGGCAGGCTGCATAGCCTAAGAAGCCCCAGGGTCTCACTAGAACAAGCGCTAAACTCCTGTGGAGAAATGGACGAGAGAAAATGCACTGTCAGGTCAGCGTTAGCCTTGGGTTACAGGGATTGAGCTGCCATTGGATCCTTACCACACACACACACACACACACATACACACACTCTCTCTCTCTCTCTCTCTCTCTCACACACACACACACACACACACACACACACACACACACACACACACACACACACACACACACACACACACACACACCCTTAATCAGACACCCAGGCTTCTTCCAGAATCAGCAAAAAGTTGTGTGTCTGTGTGATTTAGATTGTCAGTGGATGCATGTCAGCATATGTGTGTGTTTGTGTCAGTGTGTCTATTGGTGTGGTTTATTTTATATTTATGTGTGCGTGATTTAGCCTCAGAGAGAGAGAGAGTGTGTGTGTGAGTTTGTGTGTGTATGTGTGTGAGAGACAGAACTTCAGTGTGTGTGTGTGTGTGTGTGCACCTCAGGGGTCTTCTGTGTCTCCTGTCGCCTGCCAGTCTGCTACTTTGTGGCGACAGAGTGTGTGTGTGTGTGTGTATGTGTAATGACAGAGTATGTGTGTGATGTAGGGCTTTCTGATGATGGTGCATTATTACAGATGAGCCCTGGAAGAGATGGAGAGAGAGAGAGGAAGAGAGAGATGAAGAGAGAGAGAGAGATGGAGAGAGAGAGAAAGAGAGAGATACTAAGAGACAGGGAGAAAAATAGTTGCTGAGAGAGATATGGAGAGATGGAGAGAGAGAGAAAGAGAGAGATCGAGAGACAGGGAGAGAAAGAGTTAGAGATGCTGAGAGAGAGAGATGGAGAGATAGAGAGAGAGAGAAAGAAAGAGATCGAGAGACAGGGAGAGAAAGAGTTAGATGTTCAGAGAGAGAGAGATGGAGAGATAGAGAAAGACACAGAAAGAGAGAGAGAGTTACTGTAGCAATACTAAGAAAGAGACGGAGAGAGGCAGCGATATGGAAAAGAGAGGAGGAGAGACAGAGACAGAGAGTGACAGGAAGGAGGACAAAATGGGTTTTCCAATGTAATGAAAGTCAAATGCTTGTCTTCTGTAAGCTTTTGTGATTCAGACTAACGATTTGTCATTTTGCTTCTATCAGTGCATCTGTTCATGGATGGAAAGCCAGCAAGCTCCCTCTCTCTCCTCTGTGTCGTTCTTTTTCTACCTCCCCCTCTCTCCTCTGTGTCGTTCTTTTTCTACCTTCCCCTCTCTCCTCTGTGTCGTTCTTTTTCTACCTCCCCCTCTCTCCTCTGTGTCGTTCTTTTTCTATCTCTCCCTCTCTTCTCGTTGTCGTTCTTTTTTTTCTTTTTCTACCCTCCTCTCTCTCCATCACTTTATTTCTCGCTGTATCTCCGTGTTAATTGTGCAGAGACATTTGAGCGATGGAAGTAATTATATTTCCAGTGCTAATCCTTTAGCAGCCTCACGTGCACACACACACACACACAGAAAGAATGTTCTCCACACACACACACACACACAGAATTTTCTCTGTTCACACACACACACACATACACATATTTTGCATTATTATTACATTGCACCATATATTTCCATACATTATTTACATCTGGTGAAGAAGTCTTCATCATGCACATCTCAGCACAAAACCAAAAGCCAAAAGCTTGGCTGTACTGAGACATACATACCCGTGATCTGGCATGGAGTTTAATCTGGAGTGACTCTGAATTAAAACATTTTTTAAATACATATTTAGCTTACTCCTCTCCCACCACATGCAAATCGGGAAGACAGGCGTGGATGAGGGACTTCAGCTCTTACAACAGAGAGATTTTCGGCTTTTAGGACATCAAGTGTCACTGACGAAGAACGTTTTCCTGTCCTTGTGATGTTTTCTGGCGAGGAACGTTTTCCTCTCCTTGTGATGTTTTCTGGCGGGAGCGCCTCAGTGCCTGTCTGATTGGTCTCACACTGGGAGATAAACTGGACAGAACATAAGCGTGGGCAGAGCATGGTCCTCCACGGAGTAGAGGTGTCCTGCGCCTAGCCAACTGCTCTGGACGAGGGGAAGATAACGTCAGTGGTGTAGTCTAGCTGTA
>NC_055972.1:7783361-7788361 GCF_018492685.1 Alosa sapidissima | reverse complement strand
ATGATTTAGAATGGCTATAGTGTATTATTGTATCATGCTCTTTGCATGACACTGTAGTTGATGTGTGTGTTTTGTGTACTAGAATGTCTATGTTGTATGTAGTTGATGTGTGTGTTTTGTGAACTAGAATGTATGTAGCTGATTTGTGTGTTTTGTGAACTAGAATCTATGTAGCTGTTTTGCTGTATGTAGCTGGTGTGTGTGTTTTGTTGTATGTCACGGATGGGTGTGTTATGTGTTGCAGAATGGGTTGAATACTGTATATAGATAGATAGATAGATACTTTATTGATCCCCAGGGGAAATTCAAAATAGCTGATGTGTGTGTGTGTTTTGGGTTGTATGTAGATGATGTGTGTGTGTGTGTTTTGGGTTGTATGTAGATGATGTGTGTGTGTGTGTTTTGGGTTGTATGTAGATGATGTGTGTTTTGCGTTGCAGAATGGGTTGAACGCGTTACATCTAGCCTCTAAAGAGGGCCACGTGGAAGTAGTGGCAGAGCTGCTGAAGCTCGGAGCGTCTGTCGATGCGGCGACCAAGGTCAGTCAAAGGACGTTTCATCATTATTCACCGAAAGACTTTGTAGCGTGACAGATTAAATGGTACAACATCTGGACTCTGTGGTCAGTTAAGCTCAGTTCTCTGATATTTTCAGCTCGGTTTTTGTCAAGATGTCTTACCGCTAAAAGAGAGTTCCTTTCCACTGTCACTGTTGTGCTTGGAGGTTTAAGGCTTGGGTTGACATGCCTTTCACACCATGTTACAGTTCTTTGCAAATAAATAGGAAGGCAAGCAAAGGGGGTGGGCATAATTGAATTCACATGGCTCGAGAACATGTGGCTAGAGCTATCACAGTGGCTAAGTTGTAGGTGTATCTTAGTTGTAGTTGTGACACCATTAGCGATTTCACTTATGATCAGATCAGATCCCAGCACCATGATAACTTTACAGCCTCACACACCACAGGCAAAGAGACCAGGTGCCTCCTCACTCCCCCTCTGCAGTGCCGCAGTCGAGCACCTGTCATCCATGTAAATTCATATTTATGGCTGTTGGGGTTTAGACGTGCCCAGTCTGCCGTCCCCTCGATGCTCCAGTGCGTGGAGGGGTGGAGCTCTCTACAGGGGCTGGACGGTTCCACACTGACTAGCGGAAAGCGGCAGATTTCCTATTGTTCTTTACGGTTCGGCTGCGGAACAGTTGGAGCAGCAACGTTACGCTGGCGTCAAACAATTTGAGCGTTGAACTTGGTTCAACTTTCAAATCGTAACATGAGCGTAGACCATTTGTGTAATTTAGGAACGAGATAGAACTTCTTTTTCATTATTATGGTCTGGGCATTGCGTCACACTTTCCCACTGCCAGTTCTTTATTTCCAGTGCGATCCCTGAACCCGCTCTTGTCCTCACTCTGCCTCTCATCACTGGTGCTCACAGCACTCCCCACACAAGCAGCACGACTTGATAGGATACAGAGCTGCTCAGAAAAATAGCTATCTGATTGCAATTCTAATTTACGTGGTTTCTTATCTGTTGATAGACTTTCTCCCTCTATCACGCAGACACACTGACCCGCACACGCACGCACACACACACACACACACACACATCACACGCATAGGCACACACATCACATGCATACGCACACATTATGCAGAGACCTTAAGCAGGAGACAAAGGAAAATTATATTGGCAGAAGTCTTATCAAAAGAATATGAAGGCACTATAGGTAATGATCAAGTCTTACAAGGCTCAATAGGTAATGATTGCATTGCTGTTGCATTACTGAAGCATCCAGGTTAAATTGGGTTCTTAATGAGAGACCCAGTTCATGTTTCTTAAGAGCCAGTATTTTGGATCATCAGTGCATCCTTATATATTTATAGTATGGGACATCTAAAGGGCAGCTTTGATCAGAAATATTCACACCCTACACCAGAGTTAATGACTTCACCCAAGAAGAGGGCCAAGCCTAGGAAGCCTCAAAAAACACAGTGGAATCATTCAACATATTCCACTGCAGTCATTACTGTACATCAATTTTACCACAGATGTTACCAATACAGGCCAGCAATGATTAGAAACATACACACACACACACACACACACACACACACACACACACACACACACACACACACACATACACACACACACACACACACACACACAAACACACACACACACACACACACACACACACACACACACACACATATACATATAGTGGCAGCTTCAGGGTCTACAGTATGATGCAATGAATGGAAAAAACAACGTGTCAATGTCTCAAGACCTCTGTGACCCCCTGTTGGTGCAATGCAGTGGCGCATCATTCACCTGTGACTCTAAGATGGATGAGTGTACAGACCCATCACTGTGCTATACGGCACATTTGGGAGAAGGTCCGTCATGGGATGTCCCTGGACATGGCAAGCATACCCCATCTCAGCTTGTCAGATCAAACCAGAGCAACAGCCGCGAGGTGGAAACAGCCTCCCAGTGCCAGTCGAGTGCCCTAAACCCTGTCCACTCTCCCGCGGACTATGTGCCAACATACCAGGCTCTGCTGTTGTGCCACCCGGCCTTTGAAATGGCATCACACGGACGTGTGCTTGTGCCCCCCCCACCCCCTCCGTGCATGCACGTTGCCAGGTTTATTAAAAGTCCGTCAGAAACGCTGTCTGTATTTACCAGAGCCGAATTAGAAGGGGGCCCCGGATAACTGCCGATCCTTCTGCACGCCTGGGCCCCTCCAGGGCCGCGTCTGGGCCGCATCTGGGCCAATGTTAGCCACTGTGTTGGGGGGTTGTTTATGTCCGGAGTGTTCAGGAGTCATCGGAAGTGACACATGTTTGGCAGTGGAGGTGGAATGTGTGGCACGGTGGCAGGGATAGATGGTCCGGGGGGGGGGGGGGGGGGTTGGGGGGTGCCGGGGGGGATTGGGGGGTGCCGTGGGGGGGGTTCTGGGGGATACTGGCTGGGGGTGGAGGGCAGACAGGACAGGTGCTGGGGAGATTGGCATGCCTCTCGTTCTGTCGCTTAATCCAGAAAGGAAACACAGCGCTGCACATCGCCTCTCTGGCCGGACAAGCGGATGTGGTGAGAGAGCTGGTCACCAACGGAGCCAACGTCAACGCACAGAGTCAGGTAATAATACACACACACACAATCACACACACAAACACACACACATACACGCAAACACACACACACACACACACACACACAATCACAAACAGAAACATACACGCAAACACACACACACACACACACACACACACACACACAATGGACACAAGCATGCGTGCATATGCATGTGCAAATACACACAAACACACACACATATTACACACACACACAATTGACACAAGCATGCATGCATATGCACATGCAAATACATACACAGAACACACATACACACTGACACCATAAAGCTATGCATCCATTTATAGAGACACACGTGCATGCGCACACAAACACACATGGAGGAAAAAGTGAGATAAATGTGGGAGAAATCTCACTGGGTGTATGTGAATGTGTGTGTGTGTGTGTGTGTGTGTGTGTGTGTGTGTGTGTGTGTGTGTGTATCTGTGTGTGAGAGAGAAAGACATTCAGATCACCAATACAAGTATATCAGTTAACTATTTTTATCCCGGTAGCTTTCTCTTTGTGACGCCATTTTAGCTCTAAAGGTGAAACAGTGGCCACTGATGCCAGCCATACCTCAAAAGCCATGAACCCTCTGATTATGAAAGCCTCACCACTAATAGAGCACACTTCTATTCTGAGGCCGACGCTTACACAAGCCCTGCTATGTACACTATGACACACTATCCCTCATGGAAGGCATTTTCTAAGGCAGGAATAAGCAGATTTGTAGATGGATGGAAAAATAATTAAAGGGGTTGGCGCCCACATACCAGCAGATTTAGGGTTGAAGACTTTTTTTCAATTGAAGGGTCACTGAATTGGCTGAAAGGAAAGATTAATTAAGATTAATTTAAACAAGATTTAAAGATTAATATCAACAACATGATTTAAATAATGTTGTCAAGGACTATAATATGTTTCCTAGTGGTAACTGAAAAATGGCTCTTAAGTTTGTAAGACTGCTTTTGTAAGAAAAATAGAACTTTTTTCCCCGAGTTCCTGGATCGAGTTTGGGCCTGCTGAGTCACCAGAACCCTCTCAAGCTTTCCAGCCTGACTCCATTTTTAGCTCTTTCAGGAGCCTCCGTATTTATACACTTCTATTGTGGATGTGCACTCTGCAGCCACGCACCAAAGCATTGTGAGATGGTCCAAATAGACCCCTGTTGTTGCACAGATCCTACTGTATAGTGTCATCACAGATGACTGAAAGCTGAGGTGTGTTCACAATGGCAACGGCCACTGTTTGGGAATGTTTTCAAACAGTTTTCCATTTGCTTTGAGTTCACTGCAAACATTTGTAAATGCAAACCAAGTGCCTGAGGAGGAGGTAGCTATTTGCTAAACCAGCATGGATGACGCATTAATGGTTTTCTGTGTAAAACTGAACAATTTGGAATGTTAATGAAATAGCATTTAAAACTTGAATGTTAGCCCCTGTTTGCTGAATTTGAACACACCCCTGATTCATCGGGATCAGTGCTGGCCAATACATGTCAGGTGTCAGCTGTGTCCTACGATCAGAACTATCCATGAATTACACAACATATTGCAGCATGCTGTAGCTCTGGTTGCCATGAAAGCTGAGTTTCCAAAGCGCTGTTGATTTAGATGACAGGAATTAGGAGTTTAATTGCTGGCTAAACCATCTAAACATAGGCAATGGGTGTGGAGAATAGCCTTTGGGCTGAAGCAGAGTGCTCTTCATAGCAGGGATAACCACAGGAAATATGGAATAGTAGCTGGAAGTGATAATGCTATGTCATGGTGTGTGTAATTACAATCGTGTGTGTGTGTGTGTGTGTGTGTGTGTGTGTGTGTGTGTGTGTGTGTGTATTTTTACAGAATGGCTT
>NC_055972.1:7775861-7778361 GCF_018492685.1 Alosa sapidissima | reverse complement strand
GGGATGACTCCATCTTGCTTTGACAGCTGTTTCTTCTCTCTGCCATGTTCTTACTGCTGTGTCCACCACTGATCTCAAAGTCAACATCTGCTGTGGGAATAACAAAGAAACACATTTACCATATTCTGTCTTACGTGTTATAATTCATAAAATCCGTAATCATAGCAAAGCTGGCCTTTAGATTGCATAGTGGACACACATAGACGTGGAATCTAATTGTACTTTGAGATATGTGAAAAATTGGTATATATATGCAGAATGAGTGGAATTACCACACCATGCACTACCAATATGTGTAAAGTTCCAAAAAGGTAAATCGGGCTGTCTGTTTATCATTTTTATCAAGCATGCTAATAAGCAAAATAAGCATTAGTTATTATTATAGGTTATTATTCAAAGACGAAAAAAAACAAAAAAACATTTGACCTAAACCCAGTTCAAAATGGGTGAGTCGAAAGAGGCTCCGTTTCTATGCTGCTGGGAGGGTTGGCGTGCGCTGTGCAGCCTGGTTTCCAGCAGACAGAAACCTCAGCCTTTATTCAGAGAGACAAAAGGCTAAGTGCTAATTAGATTTGCCCTCAGCTGTACCAGTCACTAATTCAACAGGATAATTGACTACAGGCTGTTAATTCATGGCAATACCATCCCTGACTCCGAGTGTGTTTGTGTGTGTTTGTGTGTGTTTGCGTGTGTGTGTGTGTGTGTGCGTGTGTGTTCACCCCCAACTGTCTCCCCCAATAGAGTGGTTTCACACCTCTTCACATTGCCGCTCACTATGGCAACATTAACGTGGCAACCCTGCTGCTGAATAGAGGAGCGGCGGTGGACTTCATGGCACGGGTAAGAGCACACTGCCCCCTGCTGGTCAGGAGTGGTAACATATTTAACTCATCATGAGCACACTACACCAGCACTCTGAAGTCCAGACACAACAAAGAATCAAAGACAAGTCCCTCTGTAAGCCACAAATATTTTTTGAATGAGATGAATGAAGTCGACCATGGCGATCATGAAGTCATGATGAAGTCAACCATCATGGCCATGTTTATCAGACTCTATTTTGACATTGATATCACAATAGTGCAGGGGTACGCGTTTCCCAAAACCATAGTTGCTAACCTGTTAGCAACTTAGTTGGTTGGCAATGGGAACTTAGTTAGCAACTATGGTTTTGGGAAACGCGCCCCCCAGGTGAGTATTTCATATTCCTATAGTTCTATTAGTTGCTTATTGTGCCCCTGCGATTTTGTATGTTAGAGACCAATATTATTTGTGAGAGCAATAATCACTCCACTGAGATATTTACACTGTTTAGGCCTACACCTTTTGGCCTTGACTGAGCTAGACTGCTGAGAAAGCTAAATAACATTGTTACACATTCAGTGCTGTGCCAAAAGTATTGTTTTAATGGCTGCTTCTCTTCCTATGCCCCCTTCTCTATCCTGTCCTCTGCTTTCTGTCTCATCTGTCTGTCTGTCTGGCTGGCTGGCTGCCTGCCTGCCTGTCCTGTCTGATTGTCTGTCTGCCTATCTGTCTATCTGTCTACTGGTCTGAATTATTGTCTGTCTATCTGCCTCTCCTGTTTGTCGCTCTGTCCATCTATCTGTCGGATTGTCTGCCTATCTGCCTGTCTGTCTGCCTGCCTGTCATGTCTGTCTTCCTGTCTGTCTATCTGTCTGTTTGTCTGTCTGTCATGTCTGTCTGTCTGTCTGTCTGTCTGTCTGTCTCTCTGTCTCTTTGTTTGTCTGTCTTTCTGTCTCTTCCTTCCTCTCTGCATGTCCTCACAGAATGATATCACACCCCTGCATGTGGCAGCCAAACGCGGCAACGGTAACATGGTGAAGCTGTTGCTGGACAGAGGTGCCAAGATCGACGCCAAGACCAAGGTAAGGACACCTGTCTGCAGGCAGCATACACCTGTCCACATGAAGCAGCAGGACACCTGTCTGCAGGCAGCATACACCTGTCCACATGAAGCAGCAGGACACCTGTCTGCAGGCAGCATACACCTGTCCACATGAAGCAGCAGGACACCTGTCTGCAGGCAGCATACACCTGTCCACATGATGCAGCATACAGCGTCCACAGGTAGTAGGAATGGGATTGTCCACACACAGGAAGACACACCTATCCGCAATAAAACTGACCACAGGTGGAATGGACAGTAGCTCAAACATAATCAACATACGCCCGTATATGGGCAGCCAGTGTATGCATGATCACAGCCAGTGAGTATTCAAATCTTCACAGGTAGCAATATACACCTGTCCAGAGATATCATCATACAATCTCACACAGTAGCATACGGACATGATTATACACCCACCTGTCCACTCTGCATGTACGCTACACGCCTCGTACATGTTTGTATAAATGTGTGTGTGTGTTTTGATGTGTAAGGTGATTACGTGTGTGAGATATAAGGCATGTGTGTGTGTTCTGATGTGTAAGGTGATTACGTGTGTGAGATATAAGGCATGTGTGTGTGTTCTGATGTGTA
>NC_055972.1:7765861-7770861 GCF_018492685.1 Alosa sapidissima | reverse complement strand
TATTTTAAGTAGGCCTATTTGTAGAAAATATATATTTAATTAATTTTAACTGACCCGCCCGCAAATGACCCGAATATCATTAAAATATTTTGTTTATGACTCATAACCGCGGGTGACCGCTTAATTTCGGGCAGACCGCGCAACACTCGTGTGTGTGTTTAGCTGTCAGAGGAAGATAGCAGCACTCTATATGTTGATATACTAAACTATTTTCTAATACACAGTAACTGTGTGTGTGTGTGTGTGTGTGTGTGTGTGTGTGTGAATGTGTGTGTGTGTGTGTGTCTGTGTGTGTGTCTGTGTGTGTGTGTGTGTGTGTGTATGTGTGTGTGTCAGAGAGGGGAGACAGCGCTCCATATGGCAGCCAGAGCAGGACAGTCAGACGTGGTGAGGTACCTGATACAGAACGGAGCAAAAGTCGACATCAAGGCCAAGGTAAAACAAACACACACACACACACACACACACACACACACACACACACACACACACACACACACACACACACACACACACACACACACACACAAACACACACACGCACGCACAAACATACTGTTTCTCTACCTGTCTCTGTCTTGACACAGAGACACACACATTCCCTGATAGATATATTACACCTACTCGCATAGGTAAACAGACACTCTGACCTCCAAACACTCTCTGACCTAACAACCCACTGAGGCTCTAAACTTCATTTCAAAACATCAGGCGATTTAAAGGTTCAGTCCGTGATTCTAATCCCATGGACTTTGGGTCAAATTCAGCCAGTCCTCCAGATGACCATTCTATGTATTGCACAGAAAACTCAAGTGTTGATACACAGTCCTGACTCCGTAAATGGTAAACAAACAAACGAGTTGTATTGGATGTTGATGACACAAGCAAGGAATTAAGGCTCCTTGTGTGTGTTGTGTGTATATGTGTTATGTTGTGTGTATGTGTGTTGTGTTGTTTGTATGTGTGTGTGTGTGTTGTGTTGTGTGTATGTGTGTGTGTTGTGTTGTGTTGTGTGTATGTGTATGTGTGTGTGTTGTGTGTATGTGTATTGAATTATGTTGTGTTTATGTGTGTGCGTTGTGTGTATGTGTGTTGTGTTGTGTGTATGTGTGTTGTGTTGTGTTGTGTTGTGTTGTGTTGTGTTGTGTGTATGTGTATGTGTGTGTGTTGTGTTTATGTGTGTGCATTGTGTGTATGTGTGTTGTGTTGTGTGTATGTGTGTTGTGTTGTGTTGTGTGTATGTGTATTGAATTGTGTTGTGTTTATGTGTGTGCGTTGTGTGTATGTGTGTTGTGTTGTGTGTATGTGTGTTGTGTTGTGTTGTGTGTATGAATGTGTGTTGTGTGTATGTGTATTGAATTGTGTTGTGTGTATGAGTGTGTGTTGTGTGTATTGAATTGTGTTGTGTGTGCGTTGTGTGTATGTGTGTTGAGTTGTTTGTATGTGTGTGTTGTGTTGTGTTGTGTGTATGTGTGTGTATGTGTATTGAATTGTGTTGTGTTTATGTGTGTGCGTTGTGTGTATGTGTGTGCGTTGTGTGTATGTGTGTGCGTTGTGTGTATGTGTGTTGAGTTGTGTTGTGTTGTGTGTATGTGTGTGTGTTGTGTTTATGTGTGTGCATTGTGTGTATGTGTGTTGTGTTGTGTGTATGTGTGTTGTGTTGTGTTGTGTGTATGTGTATTGAATTGTGTTGTGTTTATGTGTGTGCGTTGTGTGTATGTGTGTTGTGTTGTGTGTATGTGTGTTGTGTTGTGTTGTGTGTATGAATGTGTGTTGTGTGTATGTGTATTGAATTGTGTTGTGTGTGCGTTGTGTGTATGTGTGTTGAGTTGTTTGTATGTGTGTGTTGTGTTGTGTTGTGTGTATGTGTGTGTATGTGTATTGAATTGTGTTGTGTTTATGTGTGTGCGTTGTGTGTATGTGTGTGCGTTGTGTGTATGTGTGTGCGTTGTGTGTATGTGTGTTGAGTTGTGTTGTGTTGTGTGTATGTGTGTTGTGTTGTGTTGTGTGTGCGTTGTGTGTATGTGTGTTGAGTTGTGTTGTGTGTGTGTTGTGTGTATGTGTGTGCGTTGTGTGTATGTGTGTTGTGTTGTGTTGTGTTGTGTGTATGTGTGTGTATGTGTATTGAATTGTGTTGTGTGTATGAGTGTGTGTTGTGTGTATTGAATTGTGTTGTGTGTGCGTTGTGTGTATGTGTGTTGAGTTGTTTGTATGTGTGTGTTGTGTTGTGTTGTGTGTATGTGTGTGTATGTGTATTGAATTGTGTTGTGTTTATGTGTGTGCGTTGTGTGTATGTGTGTGCGTTGTGTGTATGTGTGTGCGTTGTGTGTATGTGTGTGCGTTGTGTGTATGTGTGTTGAGTTGTGTTGTGTTGTGTTGTGTGTATGTGTGTTGTGTTGTGTTGTGTGTGCGTTGTGTGTATGTGTGTTGAGTTGTGTTGTGTGTGTGTTGTGTGTATGTGTGTGCGTTGTGTGTATGTGTGTTGTGTTGTGTTGTGTGTATGTGTGTGCGTTGTGTGTATGTGTGTTGTGTTGTGTTGTGTGTATGTGTGTGCGTTGTGTGTATGTGTGTTGAGTTGTGTTGTGTTGTGTGTATGTGTGTGCGTTGTGTGTATGTGTGTTGAGTTGTGTTGTGTTGTGTGTATGTGTGTGCGTTGTGTGTATGTGTGTTGAGTTGAGTTGAGTTGTGTTGTGTGTATGAGTGTGCGTTGTGTGTATGTGTGTTGAGTTGAGTTGTGTTGTGTGTATGAGTGTGCGTTGTGTGTATGTGTGTTGAGTTGTGTTGTGTTGTGTGTATGTGTGTGCGTTGTGTGTATGTGTGTTGAGTTGTGTTGTGTTGTGTGTATGTGTGTGCGTTGTGTGTATGTGTGTTGAGTTGTGTCGCTTCAGGAGCACAAAAGGTAGGGGTGCACAGTTTGATTGGCTGCTGAGCTCAAACATCAACAACCAGGATCACTGACTAACCCTTCAAACCTTAGACTTACTATGAGACCTACCTGCTTGTTAATAACCCCCCCCTGCCTGGTTGGTTGCCCAGGACGACCAGACGGCACTGCACATCTCCAGCCGCCTGGGGAAGGTGGACATCGTCCAGCAGCTCCTGCAGCGTGGGGCATCGGCCAACGCGGCCACCACCTCTGGCTACACCCCCCTTGCACCTGGCCGCTCGGGAAGGACACCACGACGTCGCCTCCCTCCTGCTCGAGCAGGGGGCCTCCATCACCGCGGCAACCAAGGTCAGGCACTCTCTCAGCTTCTCAGCCAATCAGGGTCTGTCTCTCCAAACAAGTGTCCCCCGCCTCCTCTCTGTAGGGTTGTAAGATGTCTGTCAATCACTCAGATCACTCAGCTCACACTGGTCAAAGAGGGAGAAATAGAGTCGGGGAATCTAGGGGAGCGGGGGATAGTGAGAGGTGTATAAATAGAGAGACCAAAAGAGAGAGAGAGAGAGAGAAGAGTGAGAGGTGTATAAATAGAGAGACCAAAAGAGAGAGAGAGAGAAGAGTGAGAGAGGTGTATAAATAGAGAGACCAAAAGAGAGAGAGAGAGAGAGAGAAGAGTAAGAGATGAGTATAAATAGAGAGACCAAAAGAGAGAGAGAGAGAGAGAGAGAGAGAGAAGAGGAAGAGATGAGTATAAATAGAGAGACAGAAAGAGAGAATAGATGGAGGGAGAGATAGACATGTTCATTCAATCATGACAGTGAATTGTCTTGACCTGACATTAATCTCAGAGCAATGGCTTGTTTATGGTTTCACCATAGAGTGTACACTATGTACACACCAGGGGATTTGTGTTTGTGTGTGTGTGTGTGTGTGTGTTCCGTTCAGTGGACACACGTGCATCTGTGTTGCCCAAAGCTCTTCTTGAAGGTGACCCCTGTCACAAGAAATGATTAATTTCCAGAGCAAACCCCACTGTGCCCATTTCCCATTCATCCTCCTCTCTCCCCTCTTTCTTTCTCTCTTTTCCTCGTTCCCTCGTTCCCTCTCTCTCACCCTTCCTCCCTGGTCCCTCTCATCCTCCTCTCTCCCCTCTCTCCTCTCTCTTTCTGTCTTTTCCTCGTTCCCTCGTTCCCTCTCTCTCACCCTTCCTCCCTGGTCCCTCTCATTTCCTCTCTCCCTTCTTCTGTCCTCAGCACGTGCGCCATTGTGTGCCTTGTTCTAAATGGGAAGCTAGGAGATGATCAATTGCACTTTAATGACAGAGTTCTGGTGACAATGGGGTTATAGCGGCCTCTAGTGACACACTTTGGTAACTGCAACTGAAATGGCAAATAAACTCTACAGATAGATAGATGGATGGATGGACAGAAAGATACAGGGCTCAGATGGAGGCTAAACGGAAGTAAATGAAGTTTATCCACCTCTGAAATTTCAGAAATAGAGTTTATCCACCTCTCAAAAGAGTTTATTCACCAATTGCAACTTTTAACATTCACAAATCATACTGTATGAATAATCTGTGTATTTTAGTACTTGTTTGGATCCACATTCACAATATGTGTACTCATCAATACTCTAGGAACAAATTTATACCACTGGTATTGTTATAGACATGGGACAATAACCTCCACCATCATCAAACATGTTCTGAATGCATTTTTTAAAATCCAATACCGCAAATCCAATACCGTGATCACAGAATTCATAGTTTACCCACTTTTTATTTTACCACCACACCCCTGGATAGATAGATAGATAGATAGATAGATAGATAGATAGATAGATGGATGGATAGATAGATAGATAGATAGATAGATAGATAGATAGATAGATAGATGATGACATAGTGGGTATGAGCTGATGTTGATGAGATGGTGGGTATAAGCTGATGTTGATGAGATGGCGGGTATAAGCTGATGTTGATGAGATGGCGGGTATAAGCTGATGTTGATGAGATGGCGGGTATGCGTTACAGGAAGGGCTTCAGTCCTCTCCATGTGGCAGCTAAACACGGACAACTGGAGGTGGCCAACGTCCTACTGCAGAGAGGAGCAGC
>NC_055972.1:7754315-7764315 GCF_018492685.1 Alosa sapidissima | reverse complement strand
AGCAACACTGGAGTTCTTTTAGTATAACACTGAGGAGTTCTTTTAGTAACACTATGGAGTACTTTTAACAACCCTCTAGAGTTCTTTTAGCTTAAAGGAACACACCAACTTTTTGGGAAGCTTATTTCTTATTTGATTAGATTGCTGTCTACCCCAGAATTAGATAAAAGAATAGTTAGTTAGTTAGTTAGTTTATTAGTTGTCCCCTTAGGGAAATTCTTTTTCACATTTGATGATGTGATATAGATAGATAGGCTATATTTTTCTTTTCTGTGCCTACAATAACTGACACCATTAGCCTATAGCTTAGCACAACCCCCAGCAAGTGGGCTAGACCTTGAAGCTATCCTAGCTAA
Source organism: Alosa sapidissima (assembly GCF_018492685.1). Classification (NCBI taxonomy): domain Eukaryota; kingdom Metazoa; phylum Chordata; class Actinopteri; order Clupeiformes; family Clupeidae; genus Alosa; species Alosa sapidissima. Next base: position 7,763,959 of record NC_055972.1, on the reverse strand, counting down.
AAGCTAAAAGAAGCTAAAAGCGGGCTAACCCACTTTTTACTTGTGTTCCTTTAAAGGAGCTGGGGGCAAAAGGTGGAATTCTGTAGGATCTGAGTTGTCTTGAATGCAGCCCCATGCCTATTACAAGATGCACGTCGCAAGAGACCCGGCTTGGCCCAGCGCTAGCTGGTTTGCATACTAACCTCAGTGTATAACTGGACAAAACAGTGTAGGCGTTTTTGACATCGTGGATTGGTTTGGTTTGTGTTGCATTTCTTAATGTAAGGGTGTAGTACATGTGCATCTATGGATGTTCTCCTGCATCATCTGTTCACTAAAGGGAGCAGTAATGTGAGATTTGAATACTGGATCAATAGATGAGTGTTAAAACTTGCTCTCTGCTTCTTTGTGTCTCCTCACCTAGATGGATTACACTCCATTGCATGTGGCTTGTCACTATGGCAACCAGAAGATGGCCAACTTCCTGTTGGAAAACCGTGCTAAAGTCAATGCCAAAACGAAGGTAAGCATTGGTCCACTACCAAAATCAATCAGGATTCCCCTCTCTCTCTACCTCCGCCTCTCCTCCTCTCCTCCTCCTCCTTTCCCTCTTACTCCCTCTCTGTCTCTCTCTCTCCCCCCAGATTGCTAATATAGAATATGTATTTGACTTTTTGACTATTTGACGTTTTTAAAATGCAAAATCTTTTGTCATTTGATCTCTCTCTCTCCCTGTCTACTTCTCTCTCTCTCTCTTCCTCTCTCTCTATCTCCTCCTCTCTCTCTGTCTCTCTCCCTTTCTTCTTCTCTTTCTCACCCCATATCTCTCTCTTCCTCCCTCTCTCTCTCTCTCTCCCTCCCTCCGTCTTCCTCTGTAGAACGGGTACACCCCTCTTCACCAGGCAGCCCAGCAAGGCCACACCCACATCATTAATTTGCTGCTGCAGTACGGAGCGTCAGCCAATCAGCTCACTCTGGTGCGTACTGAGGCATGCTGGGAAAATATGCTGACATCAGCAGAGGCGCACACTCTGTCACCGAGAGACACTCATTCATTTGCGAGCCTTCAAGCATTCATCCATACATGCATTCATTCACACAACGTGATTTGTGCCTCCAATCCAATTCTTTTATTTTTTCATAACCTCACTTCTTAGCAAGGTCCCAGATCTGGCATAGAATATGCTGAAACTCTATTAAAAATGAACCTGAATATGAATTATATAAGATAGCTAGTGAAAGGGCTTTGTAGAGAACTGTGAGAGGCCCTTGGGGTCATTGCTTCAAGTATACACTGTGAATGGAAAAGAGATTTCACTAGAATGTCAGTGGTAAAGAAACAGATAGGATGTGTGGTGTGACATTTCATCTTTGTTATTTTCTCTCTCTCTCTGTGTGTGTGTGTGTGTGTGTGTGTGTGTGTGTGTGTGTGTGTGTGTGTGTGTGTGTGTATGTGTGTGTAGAATGGGAACACACCTCTGTCCATTGCCCGAAGGCTAGGATACATCTCTGTGGTAGACACACTAAGAGGAGTGACTGATGACAACCTCTGCAATGTGGTAAGATAATATGTATCCTGTTATTATTTAACAGACACACACACACCAAAACACACACTCACACTTTGTACTACAAACCATTACACATACATTACACAATGTTCACCAAACCATAAGGAGTGGCAATACTTGTCTTTTTCCTCACACGTCTATGGCTCAAAGTTCATCTAAGCATAAAGAGGGAGAGAGAGATACTGTTGCACTCTCTCAATCTCTCTCTCTCTCTCTCTCACACACACACAGCAGGGCTATAAATTCCTCAGTTCAGATGTCCAGGGACACCCATAATAACCGGATTTGCATGTCAGGTTTTGATAAGCGTGTCACAGCCGCAGCGTTAGAGCTATTAGAGCTGCTGCTGTCTACTGGCCCCAGATCAGTGGCTTTATCAGAGGCTTTTTGACCCAAAACACAGCTTTAGGCATGGCCTCTGGATGACTGAAACTTACCATATTATGCTTGACAGTGGTAGACTTTTGCTAAATAGGTTTTACTCTTTACCGTACAATTATGGATGATTTTCATTTTCATTTTGGCTGACACAGAGCAACTTGCATACTGTACGTACAGTCTTACCAGGGCCAGTTTCCTCAGGGCAACTCAGGGTCAAGTGCGTTGCTCAGGGCAACTCAGGGTCAAGTGCGTTGCTCAGGGCAACAGGGAATTAAACCCTCCATTTTTCTAGCTGCTGCTTGCTAGCCCAGCTCCTCAGGCACTAATGTATGCTACCACAACCTCCATTTTATGTAAAGCTAGCTATCGTCTATCCTCCAGAAGATGGGGAAGGTGTGTTAATTGAGCTGTATCTATGCTCTGTGTGTGCTATGGGGGAATAGTAACTTGTTACTATTGTATAACAGTGTTATCAACACTTTCAGCTGGAGCTGTCTTAAATACCTCAATATTTTCCCCATGAACAGGCCTCGTTCAGTGGCTCAACCTCCTTTTATCTCGTTCAGAAAGAGTTGACATAACTGAAAACTACTGCCTCTTTGTTTGTGCACTGGTTAAGTCTTCTGTCATTCACATCAGGGTTAATACAAACCTTTGAAACAGGTTTTTGGCTTTCAGTTAGACACCCAGCAGACATGCGCTCTCAGCCCTGTGTTTTGCTTCATTTTTCAATTTTTATTTTTAAAATTATATCAGACGTTATCAACATGTTACAGATATATTTATGTCATCTCTGACTCCTTACAGGCTGCGACAGAGAAACACAAAATAAACGTCCCGGAGACCATGAACGAGTTTCTCGACATGTCAGACGATGAGGGTGAGTCAGTCAATCACTAACCACATTGTGTGGTTACCCATCCCTGAAAGAGAGGCTGTGTCTCAAACCGCCTACTTGCACACTTCAAATACTTAGTTTAAGTATATAGTGCAGATAACACGAAAACTCAGTGCACTTAAGTACCCGGATGAGTATAAGTATATATACTCTTTTGATCCCCTGAGGGAAATTTGGTCTCTGCATTTATCCCAATCTGTGAATTAGTGAAACACACTGCACACACAGTGAGGTGAAGCACACACTAATCCCGGCACAGAGAGCTGCCTGCAACAACAGCGGCGCTCGGGGAACAGTGAGGGGTTAGGTGCCTTGCTCAAGTGCACTTCAGCCGTGGCCTACCGGTCGGGGTTCGAACCGGCAACCCTCTGGTTACAAGTCCTAAGCGCTAACCAAGTAGGCCATGGCTGCCCTAATAATGGTCAAAAAGTTCAGTGTGGCTCACACTAAACTGGCGCCACTTCCAGTAAGTCTTTTAACATTATGTAAGTGTTCCTTTTGGGGCAATACTAACCATTGAAAAGTGGGCACTACAGAAGTAAGTGCTCAATGCACTAGCAGTGTACTGACGGAAGTATGCTGTTTTGAGACACAGCCTAGAGATACTGTAAGCCATCAGTATCAGATTCAGTATAGATAGCTGCTAGTTTCAAAACAAATTCCAGTTGATTGGCAGTAAATTCCCTTCCTTAGCTCAATGTCTAGAACCCAGCTGCATGCCATGGTCTTCCTGGTCTGTGTCCATTGTAATTGGTGAATGTGTGTCAGGTGACTAGTGCTCTCATCATCACGACTCTGCTGTGTGTGTATATGTGTGTATGTGTGTTCATACTACACAGTGCATAGAGCCAGTCAGCGAGATGTTGCCAGTGAAGACAGTCAATCTGGTGGGGAAGAAGGTATTTGTCCTGGTTCCTTCATGTGTGTCCGCTATTAGCCATTATCTATTAGTGCTGCTTTCCCTCAGCGGGGTTTGTTCATGCCAACCCCTGGTTTTTGTTTGAGCTAGCTTGTTTTTGTAGAGGACTAACCTAGTATTAGCATTAGCACTAGTGCTGGCTTCACGTTGCCTGCTTTGCTGTGTGTGTGTTTTAGTGTATAGTGTCTAATACAATGAGACAGGCACACACGTACGCACACACACACACACACACACACATACACACATGTGTACAATACCCCCCCCCCACACACACACACACACATACACGAAGGCCTGCAGTACACACATGTACACACACACACTTGCAAATAAATATGTACTCCCTGGAGAGTGTGATTGCCTCTTATTTGGATGAATTGAGTTGATAGCAGTTAGTGAAGGTTTTAAATGTGGGTCATAATATTTCTTTGGCCCTAACGGGTCTTTCGTTGGCACACAGATAAGCAGGCCCACTCTTGAGACATTCTGTATCTGTGTAGTTCATTCTAAGTACTTCATATACATTACACCACTATACCTGAGGCATACTATACATTATTTTATTACTATACATACAGTAGGTACATTATACCCCTATACCTGTGGTATATACAGTACCAAGGCAAACATATTATACATTATTTTATTACTATACATAGTCATATTATGCCACTATACCTGAAGCATGTAACTCACCTGTGAACACTGTTTGAGACAGAGGTGTGTGTTTTGCGAAGGGCTTTTACTGCCCTCTCACTGTATAGCAAACTATCGGTTATGTCTAGTCAGAAACAGCAGCAGCCATTTTAAGTGCAGTCCTGCATTCACCTGTTGCTGTGCTGTGTCCTAACAGCACACTGGGTCTTACATTATTCATGTGTGTCATCTGACAAAGCTTACGTCTCCATGGAAACAGCAACTGAGAGACAGGCAGGGGGTTGACGTTACCTGTGCTGTAATCTTTGAAGGCATACACCTGTTTGAAGGAGAGTATAGTAGGGATTTCTTCTTGAAAATACATTTTGGAGACAGCAGAATCAGCTGACCCATTAACGTCTCACACAAGTCATTCATGTAATATTCGAATGTATGACAAAGACTAAGTCTAAGCAAATGGTTTGGGTTCCGTTTCACATTACTTGAATGCTTGATAGTTTTATATGAATCACAGGCATGGTCTCAAGGTAGGCTTGGATTAATATAATTTTAGTACCATTTTTTTAATTTTTTTAGTATAATTTTAGCGTCCATACAAGACATTTGTAATCACTCCATACTCTTTAATTTTTACATTTCTATGAGTGCTTTTTATATATGTAATATGTATGTATGTGTGTTTGTTGTATTATGGTTGTATAAGCTACTGGATGCCTAACATTTCCTTCGGGATGAATAAAGTATCTATCTATCTATCTATCTATCTATCTATCTATCTATCTATCTATTTAGTAACAAAACATTACATTGAGTTGGTAGGACATTATTATAAGTTATCCTGTGGAGACAAGAAATACTGGTGGCTATTAATATCGGGACACCTATGAAGTAGCTCTGGTAAAAAAGCTCACCGTTCCATGTCACTTCTCTTCTGAATGATGCGGTGGAAGTCCTACCAAGAGTTTAAATCCATACAGGACAGCTGGTAGAGAGTGCATGCAGTATGTCATCTTAATGCAACACGATAGAAGTATTGGTATTTGTACTCCTTGGCCTCTGTCAGTCTTCAGCAAGTGCTTCCAACTTGCATCCATGTCCATGAAGGCAGCTTGAAGAATACCAGAGCTCTGGCTTCATTAGTATGGAAGTCTACTAGTCTGACTTGCTCAGGTCAACGCTGGTGGTCTAATAAACGCTCCCTTGGAAAAGAGATTTTAGATCTCAATGGGACTTACTTGGTAAAATAAAGGACAAATAATAAAAAAAATAACACAAAAAAAATAAATAAATAAGGGAGCAGGACTGGGGAATTCAGCGCTGTCACTTAGAATGTTCCAGACTCCCCTGCTGCATCTGGTAGTCTTCTAGTCTGACCTGCTCACCTCAGCACTGGTGGTCTGATAAAGCAGCAGGAGTAGGGACTTCCTCTGAATTTCATCGAATGTTTGTGTGACGGCTGGATGAATTATGACTGCCACTGTTCCTTGTGCTGCAGCAGTGGCACTATATTTGGTTTATGAATGCAATGAATGAGATCTTGGGCAACACACACATACAGAAAAACACACAATTCAATTGCTCTCTTTCTCTCTCTTACACACACACACACACATACACACACCATCTTCGTCTCTCTTACACAAACACACTGTCACACACCCCAAACAAATTTAATCCACTTAAGATTTTGACCAGGCTGTGCTGCAGTGTGCCCTCGTAGAGCTGAGGGGTGTTGTGCTATAGCGCTAATGCTTATTCTGCTTCCTTTTTAGTTTACGCTCAGACATGGGCGGAAGACATGCAATAATGTGTGTGTGTGTCTGTGTGTGTGTTTGTCCTGGCATGGATTTGTATTGTTGGGATGGCAACAGAGCAGTTTTATTTGCTTATGAAGACAACATGTTTTTGTTTTCATAATCTGAGTTTGCCTGAGCATTCTTTTCTCTAAGAACAACATTACACACACACACACACACACAAACAATGACCCTCCTCACTTCTAAGCCTAGACATAGATGCTTGAGTCAGTAAATTCACTTACTTTCCCATAGCGACTTTTCCCATCCAAATACTCATTAGAAGAAGATTTATGGACAGTCAGAGTGAACCGTGAAGGCTTGAGTCACCAGGGTTCACACAGATAAGAAATTAAAAGCGTTCTTATCACCCCCCAAGCCCCCCCCCCCCCCCCACACACACACACACACACCACCACCACCACACACACATAGGCTTACACACACACACACACACAGAAACGAGCCACCACTTCCACAGGAGTGTGTGAGACTGAGAGAAGGGGATCTTGACAAAGACAGTTGACTGGAGGCAGTCTCTCCCTCTCAATTCTCTCCTGGCTCCTGCGGTTTTTACTTTCGCCTCGGGACCTGCAGAGTTCTGCACCATGTGAAGTTTTTCAGAGCAGCTTGGTTTGGAGGGGAAAAAACGCGCCGGCTTTCACTCGTTGCAGCGGACAGGAGACGTACAGAGCGGCACAGCCTGGGCAGCAGACGGAGAGACCTCTGTGCCAGTGTGTCATTATTCTCATGACCGCTCGGAATTGCTTCCGTGGAATTAAACTCATTTCGCTGACCGACGGTTACTGGATTAACGTTAAACAAGCAGGCGAATAAAAGCAGACATATTTCACTGGAAGCCGATACGGGGATGGCAGCACTTCTTTGTAAGAGAGACACACAATGATTCACTACTATGGTGAGGACTCAATGCTTATAATGGAATACTGCGGTGTTTTTGTAGCCGCTGAACTGTTTGCTGTACAAAGCGGTATGGTGTTGGGACAAGACGCGACTGGTATTTAAACATTATGCGGCTGGTGATGGTGCTGAGACAAAACCAGTTCGGCTAACACCGCTGGCTACGACATTGCTTGTTAGGTCAGTCGCTTACCTGGCTATGTATGACGTAGGCTATGGTGGAATAGTTTTATGAGGGTGCTGCGTCGGAAGCAACAGAGACGTAAAAAAAAAAAAAACGGGGATCACTGTACCGGTTATTCGGTGGAAACAGGGAGAGTGCGGCAGCGGTCGGAGCAGAGAACCGGGGGGAGGGGCTGCAGAGTGGAACAGAGTTGCAGGAATCGGTTGGAGAGAGAGAGAGAGAGGCTGGTGCCGAAGGCATGTTGATGTGCTTCGATATTATGTTTTCATTTTAATGCGCACTCCTTTTTGCTTTAAGTCTATGTTTATGATTTTCTCTACATTTAAGCTTGTAAAGTAGGCTAGTCACTTGTCATTTACTCATGCATAATTTAAGTCAATAAACACCATAGCTTATTTAAGATAACCTTATGTTGGACACTTGGTAGGCCTATATTTTGAGATATTAGTTAGTCAGCAACAAATCATGGGCCTACGCGTATTTGTCGCATTTAAAGTTTTGTCCCTTTACAAGTTTTCAACGCTTTGACGTGGATCCCCATGAGTTGCATAGCAATGTAGTCGGGAAACTTCATTTCCGCGCATGGAATCAAGCGCAGTGCCGTATTGATGCAGCACCAGAGCATACCGACCAGTTGGGCCAGGTGTTAGCCTACTGTATGTGTGTAGTAGTTGGAGACGGGTCCACTGGGAGCACAGACATCACCCAAACTGGCAGAGGTGCCCTTGGACAAGAGAAAACCAAAACCTCGCACTGAGTATTAAATTGCACAAATTAATTATAGAAGGCATCTGGTTACGAACTTGGACCAGCGTCAGTTCTACTGGGGTGGTGGTTTGTGTGTGTGTGTGTGTGTGTGTGAGGGAGGTGGTGGAAGGTAGCAAGTAGAACTGACTGCTGCAGAAAGATGGTGCTCTAATTGTCCGCCGCTTTAACGCCTCCCATGTCTTGTACGCAGGTGAGGATGCGATGACCGGAGACACGGATAAGTATCTCCGGCCGCAGGACCTGCGGGAGCTGGGGGATGATTCCTTACCACAGGAGGGCTACATGGGCTTCAGCATCGGAGCGCGGTCCGCCAGGTAAGTCCACGCGCATCTCTTTACATTGCTGTTCGTGACTTCCGGATGATTTCGGGAGAGTTTGTGCGGTGTACAATACAGAACCCGCAGAGACCACGAGCAGACAGATGTTTCTTTGTTTCATCCCAGACAGAATGAACAGCATCACTGTCAGTGTCTGGGCTATATATAGGTCGTATGTCGTAGAAAACGTTCTAACTTTTATGATTATGTTTTAATGATGTTGCAATTATGTTTACACAAACTTGCCATCTTAGAATTATTATATTTCACTACAGAAAGGGAGACATCCCTACAAAATATTTTAAATCCTAATATATTATATATATATATATATATAATATTGTATAGGCCTACTTTCCTTGACATTTTCGAAGCTGTCCCTAGTCACTTTAGCAGGCCACACTAAGATGATTTAATGAAAAATAATGTTAACAAAAAGCCTAGTGCAGGATTGAAGCAATATCTGCTTCTGCCTCTCATATGTATTTGTTTGTTTGAAAGAGATATTATAAAGGAGATATTGTGCCACAACAGATTGTAGCTATAGATTTCTGTAGTATCTAGGCAGGAAAAGAACAGAAACAGTTACAGTACTTTACAATGCTAATGGACGCCATCACGTCTTCACATGAAATGTGTATTCACATGAAATTAAATCATTTATTCTAATAGATAGGACTGAGTAAAGCTGTGTGACTAGGTGCTGGCTCATTGAGTGTTTATGTGTTGCTGCACCAGCTGAATGGCTATATGCACAGTTGCATTGGTACCTCAACAAAATGTCGTGTGCTTGTTTTGATGCATTTGTTGGTCTGCTGTTGTTCTGTGTGGTGCAGCAGGCAGCAGGCAGCATGGGCTTCCTCTGGCGTTGTGTACTTTTTGGTGACACTCAGCATAATGAATCTACTCAGACTTGTTTGACTGTTCCACAATCTGGTTCCGATGGCTTTGTGGTCCGCGGCTGCTCGCCCTGTGGGCATAAAGGGCGCGTGGAGAGATGGATAGTGTGGAGGGCGGGCAGTAAAGGAGAAGCTGGCACGGCGAAGTGAAAGCACATCAGTTCGCTAGCGACGCATTGTGTGGCTCTCTGAAGCCTGATTGGCTGGCGATTGTTTGGTGGGTGACAGGCAGCCGATGCATGGCTGAACTGAAACAACAACATTAAAAGGCTACATCAGGGTCACTGAAGAGGTCCTTTCAGTCAGTCAGTTTGCTGTGTGTGTGTGTGAGTGTGTGTGTGTGTGTTTGTG
>NC_055972.1:7669315-7749315 GCF_018492685.1 Alosa sapidissima | reverse complement strand
CTTACATTCTAGCCTGCACTCCTTTAGTTCTGACAGGTCAAACACACTCAACCGCAGCTCTTACGCCCGTGACAGCATGATGATCGAAGAGATCCTCGCTCCCACCAAAGACCCGGTACAGTTCATCTATCTATCTATCTATCTATCTATCTATCTATCGATCTATCTATCTATCTATCTATCTATCTATCTATCTATCACTGTTACACATATATGTTGATGTGTTAATGTGCTCTCATACGGTATGTCACACATTGACACATTCTCTGCCTCTCTCTATCCCTCCTTCTCTCTCCCTCTCTCTGCCTCTTTATAACCCTCCCTCTCTCTATCTATCCCTCTTGCCCTCTCTCTGCTTCTCTCTATCCCTCTCTCTCTCCCTCTCCTACTCTCTATCCATCCCTCTCTGACTCTCTATCCTTCCCTCTCTCTCTACCTCTTTATATCCCTCTCTCTGTCCCTCTCTCTTGTACTCTCTCTGCGTCTCTCTCTATCCCTCTCTCTCACCCTCTCTCTGACTCTTTCTATCCCTCCCTCTCTCTCTGCCTATCTTGCTCTCTCCATTTTAAAAAGGGTGCATTAATATTTTTGGACTGCCATCCATGGCTTGTCATATTCCGAGGATGCTGACCTCATCTAAGTGCTGAGCTCTCAGAAAGAGAACTTTTGACTCAGACGAGACAGATGCACCGTAGGCCCCCTCCATCGCTACCATGGAGACCTGCAATAAACACTAAAAGCGAGGGCTCAGAGAGAATAGAACTTGTAGAAGGTGTAATTCCTTTTCAAAGTTTAATCTGAAAATGTGATCTGCTGAACTGGATCAGACTGCATGAGCGATGTCTTTTAAGCCATTTTGCTACACATCTATGTCTTCTTAAGAATCTACGGTTACTCCCGTCCCAAAGATAGAAAAAAAAACAGCACATGTTCGCATGCATTTGTGTGTATTTCAATCCCAGTTTATGTGTTTGCCATGTTATTGTTATGGTATTTAGCAGACACTTTTATCCCAAAGCAACTTAAAACATAAGACTAAGAAATGACGATAACAGTAAACACAATAACAATTAACACCAACGTTGTGTTAAAGAGTATCAATTAATGTTACTCTCAGAGTGATTTTCACTCCTGCTTTTCTCTTCTACTCAAAGCTTCACAATGTCTTTAAAGACATTTCCTATATGATTGACCCTCCTAATAAGGTACTTAACTGAATGTCCACTTATGTGCAGCTTGCTTGTGGCACATGTCACCCGCAGGACACGGCATGGGCCTTTCTTTCATTCAGACGGCACGCTGTCCATTCTCCACGCAACAGGGCCCATCCGCTAGCTTTGTTTACCCTTCCTTCCCTTCCCTCTTCAAGAACACAGCGGGTAGCGGGGCGTTGGGCGGAATATCAATGTGTGCGGATGTGTGCGTGTGTGTGTGTGTGTGTGTGTGTGTGTGTGTGGGAATGTGAATGAATGTGTGTGTGTGTGTGTATGTGTCTGTCTGTTTGTGTGCATATTGGGCAGCCGTGGCCCACTGGTTAGCACTCTGGACTTGTAACCGGAGGGTTGCCGGTTCGAGCCCCGACCAGTAGGCCGCGGCTGAAGTGCCCTTGAGCAAGGCACCTAACCCCTCACTGCTCCCCGAGCGCCGATGTTGAAGCAGGCAGCTCACTGCGCTGGGATTAGTGTGTGCTTCACCTCACTGTGTGTTCACTGTGTGCTGTTTGTGTTTCACTAATTCACCGATTGGGTTAAATGCAGAGACCAAATTTTCCTCACGGGATCAAAAAAGTATATATACTATACTATATATACTATACTATATGTTTGTGTGTGTGTGTGTGTGTGTAAGCGCATGTGTGAGAATGTCCTCTAGATTGGGTTTGCGTTCCCCCACATACACGTCTGGCCTGGTCATATGAACGCCCCTTGCAGCTTGCTAGTGAAATATTCCCATGTAATGCACCCATTTGAAGGTGTCAGCAGAGAACACAGCATTATCACTGGGGTGCGCTCATCTTCATCCTCAACCCCAAATCCTTCATCTACACTCTAAAAGCATGCTGCACTCACTATTGGAACTTTGAGGGTTTGTTTGGAGGATGGTTGGGGAGTTTTGTGTGTGTGATGCCTCTTTGTGTTTACTGAACCTGTGTGTGTGTGTGTGTGTGTGTGTGTGTGTGTGTGTGTGTGTGTGTGTGTGTGTGTGTGTGTGTGTGTGTGTGTGTGTGTGTGTGTGTGGTACCACAGCAGCACCTGGCTATAACGCGGGAGTCGGAGTGTTTGAGGCGATACAGCTGGACGCCAGAGACAGTGGACAACGCAAATACCGTCTCCAGTCCCATCCACTCTGGGTAAGTGTGTGTGTGTGTGTGTGTGTGTGTGTGTGTGTGTGTTCGTTTGTCTGTCTCTCTCTCCCTCTCTATGTGTGTGTGTGTGTGTGTGTGTGTGTGTGTGTGTTCGTGTGTGTTCGTTTGTCTGTCTCTCTCTCCCTCTCTATGTGTGTGTGTGTGTGTGTGTGTGTGTGTGTGTGTGTGTGTGTGTGTGTGTGTGTGTGTGTGTGTTCGTTTGTCTGTCTCTCTCTCCCTCTCTATGTGTGTGTTTGTGTGTGTGTGTCTCAAATTTCCCTATCTACTAGTACAGCATAGTGACCCTGTATCGCTGTTGGAGGCCATAAAAGTAGAATTGTCCTTGTTCTGAAGGCACTGACCTCATCAAACATGTGATGACACAAGGTGCGAGATAAGTACTGAACTTTCCTCCTTCAGAAGTGTTAGTATAAGCATTGGTGGTTAAAGCAGTTACAGTTTATGTACTCTTTAACAGCTTCTGTTACCCTAAACACAGGAACGTCATTTATGTCTGTAACTTACAAACGGCAATTAGACCAGACTAGGTTTTATCTGAATCTTCTCCTGACCTGTGATGAGTTAGCGGTCGCTAGTGCAGTACCTCGCCATATTAGCATCTGCAATGGCTAGAATGTTGCTAACGGAAGGTTCCATTTGATGAACTTTGAACTTCAGTGACCATTTTGAATGGTATTCGATGATTCTAGACATAGAATTCTAGATCTACACAGTAGAATTATAGAATGAGTTGGGCTGCAAAAACAAACCTCACTCCTTGAAGGGCTAGCACACAGTGAAAAGTCTAGAATCACAGCTAGCCAGACGGCCGGCAACAGAGCATAGCAGACAACCCAGCCAAGCCCAGTCCAATAGCTCAGGCAGTACGACAGCCCTGCCCTGCAGCACAGTCCAGAGCCATAAAGAAAGAGAGATGTTTTCTCTACCTCTCTGGCACAGTCCACTGGCATTTGTGCTGAATCATTAGATCCCAGTGGCTCCTCCCAGAGATGGATATCTATCTGCAGCTGCAGGACAGCCAGGGCAGATTTCAAAGATCATCACAAGACCAATACTCCCTGTGGTGTCCATTACTAAAGAGCACATAGCATTTTCTCTACAGTGCATATTGGCATCTTACATACAGTACACTTTTACACACTGTCATGTAGAGAAAAGTGTCAAGGAACCTAAACGCTGTACTGGTGACCTGATATATTAGATGTAAATATGAGCAATGTTGGCTTCGTTACCTCGGGCTTTAAATGCAGTGCCATCCTGAGCACACACACACACACAGCACTGTATGCAGAGTGTTTTGTATGTGTCACATGCCAAGTTGCTTATGATTGTTTTAAATGTTGAAGCTAAGTTCTCCTCATTTTATTTTCTCCTCTACTCTGCTGTGTTTATTTTCTCCTCTACATTTCATCCACATACTTTTATTTCTTCTTCTTTTGTATTGTTTGGTTTGTTCTGTCCTGTGTTCCTTGCGGGGTCTGGTGTTGTGTATTTATTCATGATCCCCTCCAGCGCCTCTGCGATCCCTGTGTTGTTTTGTTTTAGATTGCCACGTTGCCATGACGACGCTATTGAACGCAGTGTAATAATGTGTCATTTATGTGTTTTTTTATTTGTGTTTTGTTGTTTTTGTTGTTTTGCCTCGTGCACTTTCTGTCTGTCTCTCTCTTTTTTTTTTTGTTTTTTTGGCTGTTGTTTTTTTTTTTCCTTTCATTTTTTCCTCCTGCAGCTGCAACTCCCCGCTCCCCCAGTATGACTCCAGGTGAAAACTGTGTCCGGTTATTTCTCCCTTTTCCTTCTTTCCTTCTTCCCTGCTGTGATTTCCTTCCTCTCATCCGTCTCTCCCGATTTTCTCCACTCTAACTTCTTTCTCTGTTGCACCCTAACCTTCCACTAGTAGCTGACCGTGTCAAGCACTCTAACCCTCGGATCATGCATGTCCTGCGTAGCGCTGATTCTGGTCCAGATCTGGCCTTATTCTGGCTCTGATCTGGCGCTGATCTGGCCAGACTCACCTGCTATTCAGGATTGCAGGAATCTTGACTGTATTGTCTAGACTGAGTAGAAATGCTTTTGCATAGCTCTGACTTACATAAATGTACCAAACTAATGTGCCAAACCAGAGGCCATCTGACTCTGGCCCTGATGTGGCCCAGATTTGTCCACCTGGAGTCAGCTTCTCTCTGGTGATCTTCAGGTCGTTTTCTCCAATCTTGACTGACTGAGTGCATGAGAGCACAATGCCTCGCAGCATCCGTGTGGAGTACTTCAGCCGATGCCCGGTGTACCGTTATTAAACCTCCTCCCTAGTTCCCCTAGAGATTAACTTTAGTAAGTGGACTTAGATGACCAGTCAACACACTGAAGTCCACTGACTAGTCCATCAGAATAGGACATCGGAGGAAAAGTTATGACACCTGTGAAACAGTACTGCTAGCCGTACACAGAGACCCATTCTGCACACAGAAAGAACCAAAGCTGGGCTTCATCTGATTAAAAAATCACAATGCTTTAAATGAATCAACATACAGACACACACACACACTGTAAAATCATATAGTATGCCATTTGTATTCGCTATTGAATATGGATACACCACATAAAGATGTTTTTGCAAATGAGAAAACAGTGATAAATTATAATATTATTGATGTTCAGTATGTAACATTCAGTGTTTGTACAGAACAGACAGCATCTGAGCCCTGATTAGGGACTACTGTACTTTGTATCATTTATGATACATATTAGCTAAATACATACCATAAGGTATAATATTGCTGCTGTCGGGTGGAAAACTCGTAACTCCATATTTGTTGTTGTCTTTTTTTGAAAACGTTGAAATGTTGAAATTTTTTATTTTTCAATTTCCTGAACACTAATGGATTTGGAGATACAGTACGAGGTTTCCACCTGACAACAGCGATATAATATATTGCAATATAATATAAAGAAATATATGCCGTAATGGCTTTGGCATACACAGCAGCTGCTCTTTCCACACAATGGAATTAGCATTAGCATTAGTCAGCCGGACTCACTGATACCATAGCGATACGCTTATTGTGGTTATGCCATCCAGGCACCTGTAAATGTATTTGTCTTCTCGTCATAGTAAACTGTAGACTGTGACTTGTGTTTCTGCGAGGGGACTCTGAGATGGAGTTTTCTGGTGCCAGCGTTGAACCCAATGCCAGGCAATGCCAGTGGTAAATTAATAATTTATAGTTGTGCTCGACAGGGAGATGGAGGCTGTGGGATCGTATGAAAGCATCTGGCATGCCACACTCAGAGTCATCTCTAATTTATTCCTCCCTTCCCAGAACAAATGATTACTAAAAATGCGCGTTGCCAAATCTCATTTTTCAGAGAGCGATGTACCCAGACCTAAAATGCAAAAAAACAACTCTCTCTTTATTCCCTTTCTATCTCTCTCTCTCTTTGTCTACTCATTTTTTTATTTTTAATCTATTTAATCAGTGCTCTCTCCGTGCTCTCTCCTGTTCCTCTCTCTCTTTGTCTTGATTCTTGATTTCTTTTGGTCGGTGTGTTTGGGTGTTCCGTGGTCACAGCATGAATTGTGTTCGTTCTCACTCTGTGTCTGTGCCGTGGGGTGTACAATCTGTCTTTCCTTCTCTCCCTCTCTCTCTCTTTTCTCTCGTTCACTCTTTCTCTCCATCTCTCTCTCTCCCCTCTCTCTCCTCCCTCTCTCTCTGTCTCTTCATCTGTCTCTTTCTCAAACTGTCGTTTATTCTTCCGGCAGGTTCTTGGTCAGCTTCATGGTGGACGCTCGAGGCGGGTCCATGCGGGGCAGTCGCCACGACGGCATGCGCATCATCATCCCGCCCAGGAAGTGCCAGGCTCCGACACGAATCACGTGCCGCCTGGCCAAGCGTCACCGTCTGGCCTACCCGCCACCCATGGTGGAGGGAGAAGGACTGGTCAGCCGGCTGGTGGAGATGGGTCCTGCCGGCGCACAGTTCCTGGGGTGAGTCCGCCATTTTGGCTCAGAAGCTCTCACTGTGTCTGACATGGGGGATCGATTCCGTTAGATTCTATGAATGAAACTGTAGTGGTCTCTTAAAATGGGGTGGGTATCCAAAGAGCCTAAATATTATGAATGGGCAAATAAGAAAAGTGCAATACCTGGCAACACAATTCTTGGCAGCGCAGTTCTTGGCAAAATGTGTTGCAGTGGTGTGCTGCACTGTATTGATTTTTCTCCAGTTTCCAACGTTTCTTTCAAAGGCTCAGGTGAGGGATTCTTATCAAAGCAATATTATGTACATTAGTAATCAGGCTTAGTGGCTCTAAAAATAGTTTCAATGACATATTTTTTTTCACACTGATAATATTTCATATACAATGTGAAATGCAACACTCCAATAAAGAACATGCTGTTGAGTTGTATGGTTAGCAGTAATGCACCTCTGTTATGTCTGCGAGTGTAGCTCAGTTGCACTGTGTCTCCCTGATTCAGGCCTGTGATCGTGGAGATCCCCCATTTTGGCTCCATGCGGGGGAAGGAGAGGGAGCTGATCGTCCTGCGCAGTGACAACGGCGACACGTGGAAAGAGCATCAGTACGACTGCCGACCCCAAGAGCTACTGACGCTCCTCAACGGCATGAACGAGGGTAGAGTCATTAACACACATCTGTGTGTATTCATGGAGATAATTAACTAGTATGCCAGACTGACTTAAAATACATTAAAGGGCAAATGTCAGGTTAAAAAAAAATCAGGAATATTAATTAATGTGTGGACAAATGAATGAAGATATACATTTTTTTAATTATTACTTTAAATACACTACATCTACATGTACAGCCATTTCTACGACAACATTCCAACACAAATGAGTGATGACATCATAAGAGGGAGTCGTGCCAAGAAAGTACATACGGTACATATTAAATGTAAATATAAGTATAAGTATATGCAAATATGGATGGTTTTGAGGAAGAGGAGGTCAAACATTTTTTTTGTAATAATCTTTATTACAAATTTAACCTGACAATTGTTCTTACAATTCTTCCCTTTAATGATGTCATCACTCAGTTGTGTTTTGAAATGTGATCTTGACAGAAATGGCGGTAAATGTTGTTGTAGTGCATTTAGAGTAATAATTTAAAAAAATGTGTGCATCTCCTCTGATTTATCTACACATTAGTTGACATTAATGAAGAAATGTGTTAACCTGACATAATGTTCTTTCATAGGATAGAACAGAACAGAACAGAACAGAACAGAATAGAATAGAATAGAATGCTAGCACTGGGAGTTGAATAGCAGCTGTAATTACATGGATTATTCCTGTCTGTTTTGTTGTTTTTGTTGTTGTTGTTTTGAATAAATTATTGATTACTCGTTTGTTTACAGAGCTGGACAGCCCTGCTGAGCTGGAGCATAAGCGTATCTGCCGAATTGTCACCAGGGATTTCCCACAATACTTTGCGGTGGTGTCGCGGATCAAGCAGGAGAGTGACTACATGGGTCCGGAAGGCGGTGTGTTGTCCAGTGAGACGGTTCCCATGGTGAAGGCATCCTTCCCACCTGGTGCTCTCACCAAGAGGATCCGAGTGGGCCTGCAGGTAGGACATCTCACCTGTGTGTGTGTGTGTGCGTGACTGCGTGTGTGTGGTGTCACACCTGTATGATGTGGATTTCTGAATTAGAGGTGTGTCCGAATCACATCCCGCCCTTCGACCTATTCTAAAATATGAATCACTCCCTCTTCTCCCAGGCTCAGCCAATCCCAGAGGACCTGGCTCAGAGTGTGATTGGTAACCGCGCCTCGTTCAGCCCCATCGTTACCGTGGAGCCACGCCGGAGGAAGTTCCACAAGCCCATCACCATGACAATCCCGGTGCCGCCCCGAGTGCGGGAGGCGGCCGCTAGTGGGCGGAAGGGTGACTCTGCCCCTGGTCTCAGGCTTCTCTGCAGCATCACAGGTGCTTAACAACACCACTAAAATCACTGGAACCTACGGCCACCTCTCGGAGCTTTTTGCTACAATACATTCCACATTCTAGAACACACTTCACTCTCTGCGACATATTCCACTCATCAAATGTTCTAGAACATATTCCACATTCTAAAAAAGCATTTTACATTCTCTAGAGCACATTTGACATACCATAATTAATTTCTCATCCCATGGCCCATAACTCATCCCAGAGGGCAAAATGTTCTGCTCTGACTATAGATGAATCTGTGTGTGTGTGTGTGTGTGTGTGTGTGTGTGTGTGTGTCTTGCAGGAGGAACATCTCCTGCCCAGTGGGAGGACATTACAGGCACTACGCCACTCTCCTTTGTTACAGACTGTGTGTCCTTCACAACCAATGTGTCTGCCAGGTAAGTCATTCTCTCTCTCTCTCTGTGTCTCTCTCACACACACACACACACACACACACACACACACACACACACACACACACACACACACACTCCCTCTCAAACACACACACATACCTACATACAAGATATGCATCTACTTAATATTCATTGGATACGCACTATCCATACATATCTATATGTGCATTTTCCAGCATCATAGCATCGTGTGTGTGTGTGTGTGTGTGTGTGTGTGTGTGAGAAACTGGAGGCTTTGCTGCATTAGAGCGTTTGAGTGTTTTCCTTAGCAGCATTCAGTCTGGGACACAGAGATCAGTCTCCCTGCCCTTGCATGCCCAATTATTATCACCAGCGTCACCACACGCATAATCACATCAAACTCTAGGGATGCTGACATTTGGTTACTGGGCCGGCGTCAGAGGGAAATGAGATTTGGAATATGATTTGATTAAGAGACAGGCCGAAGATATGCAGAGAAGTGAAAATATATCTACAGTGCTGGATCATACTGTAGGTCCAAAATATATATAACAGAAAACAGAGAAAATAATCACAAGAAGAAAGAAGAAATCATGTATCAAATAAATATTTTTAACCTCTTTTGGATGACATTTCCCTCCCTGCACACTGTATATACTAGATGTGACTGTCCTTGATGAACATAAATAAAGACCTAACCATTTTTAGATTGAGAAAAAGCTCACAGTAAGTAAGGAAGCTTTATTTATATAGCGCTTTTCACAGCCAAAGGTTCTTTACAGCAAATTAAATAAAAATAGAAAGGGCAGGATGTAGAGACAGGGACATAGCCTAGAACCTAGAGCCTAGAACCTAGTACATAAGATGATATGCACACAGGACGAAAAAGAACTATAGTAACTGCAAGATTTATGTAGTAGTTCCATATTAGTAGTATATAAGTAGAATACTATGATATTCTGTAATACCGTCTTCTAGTACTTCTATGGTATGTCCTGAAATACTATGAGATTTATATAAATATCTAGTATAAGTATAAGTATATATAAGTATATATACTCTTTTGATCCCGTAAGGGAAATTTGGTCTCTGCCAATATACAGCTTTGAGGAAAGCTCCAGGAAGCACTCCTCTTTTGGGCCAGATGCACACTGAGACATTTGGGGCAGCCATGGCCTACTGGTTAGGGCTTCGGACTTGAGGGTTGCTGGTTCGAACCCCGACCAGTAGGAACTGCTGAAGTGCCCTTGAGCAAGGCACCTAACCCCTCACTGCTCCCCAAGTGCCGCTGTAGCAGGCAGCTCACTGCGTCGGGATTAGTGTGTGCTTCACCTCACTGTGTGTTCACTGTGTGCTGAGTGTGTTTCACTAATTCACGGATTGGGATAAATGCAGAGACCAAATTTCCCTCACGGGATCAAAAGAGTATATACTTATACTTATATACTTATATACTTATATAGGGATCAAAAGAGTATATATACTGATACTTATATAGGGATCAAAAGAGTATATATACTTATACTTATATAGGGATCAAAAGAGTATATATACTTATACTTATATAGGGATCAAAAGAGTATATACTTATACTTATATAGGGATAAAAAGAGTATATATACTTATACATGTGGCCTTCATCTGGGCGTGCCTTGCATCCTTCCTCTGCCTGCTGCGTTTACTGTGGCCTGGAAACTGGCCTTAGGGGGTTTGTTTGGGTGGGGGAGCAAATAGGTCTAGACAAAATTAAACTAAAAGTGGTTGTTATTTTGGCCTGCTTCTGGTAACGAATGTCCCTATAACCCAAATGTCTCTGGTTTTTGGTTCCTGTCTATATTTTGAAGTGTAAACTTGAGATGGTGTGATACTGCCTGATACGTCTGGCAGTATGATATGATATGTTGCTACCTTTTCATATAATCTTGGAATTCGTTCCAATAATTAATTTGGAATTATCATCAACATATATTTTCCCATTTGGTTACACAACCAAATTCCCAAACCATCCGCAGTACTCTTACTGTCCCCTAGAGAGAGCACTCTTATTTTTGAGTGCTGAACAGAAGCAATGCGGGTTGTGCAGTAAATGAGAGCAAACAATATGGATCAGTGATTTAAATACAGATCCCCCCTCCTTTCCTCCTCCTCTTCCTTATCTGCAAATCCTCATCCACACACACACACACACACACACACACACACACACACACACACACACACACACACACACACACACACACACACACTCACCCCTCCTTGTTTCTCTTTTCCTATTTTTTTTCTCTCCTTTCATCCTCACCTCTCCTCATCCCCTCCTCCCCCCTCTGCTGTCCTTGTCTTTGGAAGGTTCTGGTTGGCTGACTGCCAGCCGGTACCGGAGACGGTTGGCCTTGCCGCACAGCTGTACCGAGAGCTCATCTGCGTTCCGTACCTGGCGAAGTTCGTGGTGTTTGCCAAGACGCACGATGCCATCGAGTCGCGGCTCCGCTGCTTCTGCATGACCGACGACAAGGTGGACAAAACTCTGGAGCAGCAGGAGAACTTCGAGGAGGTTGCCCGCAGTAAAGATATCGAGGCATGTGTCTGTGTCATATACACACGCAAACATGCACACAGTCAATGAGATATTTATTATTCATCATGTACACATGCCTACAAGCACACAGACACCCATTCTGCACATACACAAGTTTATATTTGTCCTTTGTCCCTCACACGCACACACAAGCGTACGCACGAACGCACGCACGAACGCACGCACACACACACGTACACACACATACACACACATACACACATACAAAAATGTGCACACTGCAGAGTTTCAGACGGGTGTCACAGTCAGTGACCAACAGGGCATCTCAATGTTAAATACTGACTTGTTACTGCCAAACAACTTCATAAAAAAACAGAAACTACTTCAGGAAAAACTAAAAACATTCATTTAAACAGTAACAGTCAATGGCCAAATGCACATGAGTGAGTGAGATGACTGATATCATAAAAGTTAGATATAGGTCGATGATTTTGTACTAATCATGTGTCCTGTAGTATGAGACAGGTATTCTTGTCTGTTATAGTAAAATGGCAATGTCAGATTTCCCTGGCTCTTAGGTCTGATTTTCATTGGTTCTTTACATGATTGACAGGTTCTGGAGGGCAAGCCCATTTTTGTGCATTGCTATGGAAACCTATCGCCACTGACCAAAAGTGGGCAACAGCTCATCTTTAACTTCTATGCCTTCAAGGAGAACAGACTGCCCTTCAATGTAAAGGTGATACTGAACGCACACCACACACATACACACACACACACACAAACATTAATATGCACACATTCTTTAAAACATATTTTCTGAAAAAAATCACCAAGGTTCTGTTGATCTGAAAAACAGTGTTTTTACTGGCCTGGTCTCATTGCCTATATGTTGGTGAGAGGAGTTGTGGGTAGTGTTGACGTGCTTTTTGTTATTTGTATGTTGGTGCGAGGTGTGTAGGATGTAAAGTGTTTTTCGTGCTTTTTGATATCTATATAGGTGCGAGGTTAGTTTTGATATCTGTATATTGGTGCGAGGTGTGTTTTGTTATCTGCATATTGGTGCAAGATGACTTTTGATATCTGTATATTGGTGCGAGGTGAGTTTTGATATATGTATATTGGTGCGAGGTGTGTAGGATATAAAGTGTTTATCATGCTTTTTGTTAGCTGTATATTGGTGCGAGTTGAGTTTTTTTATCTGTATATTGGTGCGAGTTGAGTTTTAATATCTGTATGTTGGTGCGAGGTGAGTTTTGTTATCTTTATATTGGTGCGAGATGAGTTTTGTTATCTGTATATTGGTGCGAGGTGTGTAGGATATGAAGTGTTGACGTGCTTTTTGTTATCTGTATATTGGTGCGAGTTGAGTTTTATTATCTGTATATTGGTGCGAGGTGAGTTTTGTTATCTGTATATTGGTGCGAGGTGTGTAGGATATGAAGTGTTGACATGCTTTTTGTTATCTGTATATTGGTGCGAGTTGAGTTTTGGTGTCTGTATATTGGTGCGAGTTGAGTTTTGATATCTGTATGTTGGTGCGAGGTGTGTAGGATATGAAGTGTTGACGTGCTTTTTGTTATCTATATGTTGGTGCGAGGTGAGTTTTGTTATCTGTATATTGGTGCGAGGTGTGTAGGATATGAAGTGTTGACGTGCTTTTTGTTATCTGTATATTGGTGCGAGTTGAGTTTTGATATCTGTATGTTGGTGCGAGGTGAGTTTTGTTATCTGTATATTGGTGCGAGGTGTGTAGGATATGAAGTGTTGACGTGCTTTTTGTTATCTGTATATTGGTGCGAGTTGAGTTTTATTATCTGTATGTTGGTGCGAGGTGAGTTTTGTTTTCTGTATATTGGTGCGAGTTGAGTTTTGAGATCTGTATGTTGGTGCAAGGTGAGTTTTGTTATCTGTATATTGGTGCGAGGTGTGTAGGATATGAAGTGTTGACGTGCTTTTTGTTATCTGTATATTGGTGCGAGGTGTGTAGGATATGAAGTGTTGACGTGCTTTTGAATGCTCCTCAGGTGCGAGATCTGGGTCAGGACCCATGTGGCCGTCTGTCGTTCCTCAGCGAGGCCAAGACCAGCAGGAGCCAGGCCCACACGGCCATATGCAACCTCAACTTCTCACTGCCAACTCACAGGAAGGTACAGACACACACACACACGCACACACACACATGGCCATATGCAACCTCAACTTCTCACTGCCATCTTACAGGAAGGCACAGACACACACACACACACACACACACATGCAAACATAACACACAAACATAAACATACCTCATCATAGGCTACAAATAGACACATGCTGTCTATCCACTAATGCAGACTAACACACACAAGCTCACACACATACCAACACACACCTGGACCTATTTGACATGGCTCAGTTTGCCATTCACAAATTGACCTGACCTGCTCCCTTTAATTTTGGAGAAGCTGTTTTGTTCAGTCATGTTTTCTCCTCGTTCGCTGTGTGAGAGATTCCCAGCTCTGCTCTCATCTGGTTTCCTTTGGCTTCCTTTTTTTGACGCTTCTCCCTACAACCACTACCCCGCCACCTTCTGCCTCCACCATGTCATCATCTTCATGCCCCTCTCTCCCCTCTCTCCATCCTGCAATGCCTCATGGGATACGCTACAGGAAATGGAGTCTGATCCAGATGATGAGGTAAATATGGGTAACCATGCCAACCATAACAGTGGGTCTGGTCTACCCATTCTTGTTTTGTTTGTTTGTTTTGTTTGTCAATGATAGTCTCTTGTAGCTTCCACAGCTGGTCATAGACTGTTGACAATTGTATAAGGAGTAAGTTAATATTGAATTGAATATCCATAAAGTTGTAAAAATATTAAGTTTCATTTTATGAGGAATATGACAAATAACCCTTATCTTTGCATAAAACGCAAATATGCATTCTGTAGATATTGCCTACATTTCTTGTAGTGTCCTGAATCAAGTTTTGTTTAATGTTGAAAGATATTACTTT
This sequence comes from Alosa sapidissima, assembly GCF_018492685.1. Taxonomy (NCBI): domain Eukaryota; kingdom Metazoa; phylum Chordata; class Actinopteri; order Clupeiformes; family Clupeidae; genus Alosa; species Alosa sapidissima. The sequence goes on along the minus strand of NC_055972.1, from coordinate 7,735,085 downwards.
AGTTCTTATTTGTCTTGTGAGTTTTCACGTTGAGAGATCACATTTGTGGTGAATTTGAAAGGTCCTCTGAGATTTCGAAAGTCAGTGAAAGGGTTGTTGATTTTTGGATATGAGGTTATCTGTGCTGGAAAGGTAATCAATGTAAACAATAATGACAACTAAAACACATTCATTTATGAAAAAAGTGTAATAGATACGATGGCAGCATTCCGCAGATACCATTCGATATGTTTTGATCAGCTGGAGTAATGATGCCGCCTTAAAGGAGAAATCCGGCGAGTTTTCACATAGATCTCCATTTCTCGAGGTCACCGAGTACTGTCGGTACGGAAAAAATGGAAACAATCGGTTTTACCTAGGCAGCTAATGCAGCCAGGCAACTTCAGCGCTACACTCTGGGGGTATGTCCGTGAGCTCCCATGTCATTTGTTTTTGGACCGACAGTACTCGTATGTGAAAATTTGCCAGATTTCTCTTTTAAGTCAGAGTTGCCTTAAAGGAACACAATGGAAGGATTGACGCCTATGCTTCTTGGCGTCAGCATTTAACGGCATTGCATTTAGCGCTAAGACTGTACCCAGTTAGGCAAAAAACTAACGAAAGGGCCATGATCCTTCCCGATGCATTAATAATGTTACCTAGTGCAATATCAAGCATTCGGGGTACGCATTGGTCATTTCAGACATTTCATTCTCTGTATTATAAGTCAGTGTAGCATCAGTTTAAAGCCATTATTTTAAGGTAAAAGAATTGCATTGTGTTGCTTTCAATTAGTAGTATACAGACTACTTGACAATAGAGGCGGCAGACAGCTACATCGCTGTAATCTTTCCTTTGCATTTTTCCTTGGATACGCTTCTTTGCTTGTTTCCCATAATTTCTGTTCCATGATTCCACTCCAAATATCATTACGAGTAGGACAGTAGATAATATAAGTACAAACAGTGTCTCATTGTTCTGTTTACCACTTATTTTTGTTTCATGATAGACAGTTCACACAAAATAAATTCAACATATAGCTATGGTATAGCTATTTCTCCCTTTGCGATGGATATAGTGCATGCGATATGCCTTTACTCTATTGAAGGACATACAGTGAGTGATTGATACTGTTGAGTGCAGGGTAGCTGATCTACCGCATCACCACTCAACCCACCCAAGGTGAAGGAGTCATATATGCATGCAGGCCTCCTATTGGCCAGCCCACCCTATTACCCAGAGTGCAGTGCGGCAGGGAGCCCATATCATAGCCGTGTCTGGGCCAGATCCGAGCCAGATGCTGAGCAGTCACCTGCCAGGTCAAGTGCATTACCTCAATATGTCAGTGACTGAGTCAGCACATATAAGCAACGATGCTCTCACCGTGGAGGTGAACTTATAGCTTATGCATGAGCGACTCAATCGAAGGATAGTGTGAGATTCTACTGCGATGTGATTCGTTGAGATATGTGTGCTTCACATGTAGATGCATTATGTTAGAAACACTTTGACTCATTTTAATGTCTTAAGAATCTTTGACATTTAGGCATTTCTTTCACTGCTACATAGACACAAAGCAGTCAGTAAAGTTACAGTTCAAGTGGCATCCAGGTTGCATACCTCTAAATATTTTTTTGTTAAAGGTCGTTTGTTTTGTTTGGTTGTTTTTCCAGAATGAAAACAAAGAGCGGCGCCATGCTTTTGCCTCTCTAGCTTTGCGTAAACGCTACAGCTATCTGTCTCCCCCAGCCTCCAGTGAGTCCTCATTTCCTCTTCTTAACACCCATTCACACAAAACACACACGCACACACACACACACACACACACACACACAAATGTACATTTAGACCTAATTCTGCCTTAGCAGAAAAGATCAACTGTGTAATTGTATTTATAGAACAGTTAAAGCAGTTGCAATACATTTTTATTTCAGTGTTTGCAGAACAGTCATGCTATTTATAAGGTTGTATGGAATTAACTTCAACAAGCTTTCATTATGAGAGCACAAAACTACTGTTTCATAAGGTTGCATTTATGGGTGATTATGTCTTGTGCTCAGGGGTAATTGTGTTAATATTCTGTAGATCTACAATATTAATTTTTGAAATATTTGCCAATATTATGTCATACCACATGGTCATTTTACATGGTCATCTTGTCACATTGCATGTCTTGTCATGGCATACATTGCATGGTTTATTGAGGTATTTCTTTAAGCCTTGTCTGTCAATTTTGCCCAGCATTGTAAATGTTGTTATTTTTCTATGTCCTTTGCATTTCATTGCATTTCTCTGCTGGTTGCCAAATGTTGAAGGATGAAATAAAGCTTCTACTTCACATACGTTGCATACTTCTTCCTCCATTATTTTTACAAGTTGCTCAACTCTTATTGGCTTTTCAAATTGTGGTTAAGATTTGAAGTTTTAGTCAGGTGGACCATCAAAAGTGGGTAAAACAAGTTACATAATGAATAGAAGCCCTCTCACAAGACTACATTGTAACATTTGTTGTATATTCTGCAGTTTTCTTTAAAGGTTGATAAATCAACTTCTTTGAATAAGGTGTGTGGCAGATTAAGCCACCTTAAAAGTACTTAAAATTCCCTCTTTGCAACTGCAATTTCCACTCACAGGTATAAATTATAAGCCTAACTTGAATAGATACAGCATGTCTCTGTTGGTACATTGAAGTCTTAGGTGCGTTGTATGTCTAGGATTTTCATTTTCATAAAGTTTACGAAAAGTCAATAAGGTAATTATTTTCTTTGTCAGCATCAGCGTCCCTGCCCTTTTTACATTCACGCGCCCTGTCTTTCATGTTCTGTTTGGTATGATTTCAGTTGTTTTGCCTTGTTTCACTCACTGTTTACTGCACACATCATTCCAAAACTGAGTTTCATCGTCATCTCTCAGAAAACAAGGTGATTGATGCTCTATCTCTGTTTTACTCTGTCTTACTCTAACTAATCAACTGACAAGTTTTTCCTCTCTCTTTGTTTCTTTCATTTAATAATTTCCGTTGCTTTATTTCCGTTGCCCTTTATTATTTTCATTACTTTTTAATTTGGCTTATTCAAGAAACAGCTGATCGAGAGAACACACCACAGCAAAAAGCATCAACAATGCCACAACAACAGACTTCGGGCTATGCTTACAAGCCTGTCTTTTCAACGCGATCCTACCAATCCTGGTCATCTAACACTCCCGTTCATGCGCCTTGCCAGACCAAATCCGGTTTCGGATCCCTCTCCAGTTCTTCCTCCAACACACCCTGTGCCTCGCCACTAAAGTCGGTCTGGTCCATCAACTCGGCGTCCCCCATCAAGTCAGTCATCGGAGGCTCCCCAGCCGCCTCTGTTAGGTCCTCTAGTGAGATAGGTTCCCCTGCCCGCTCGTATAGAACCATCTCCTCCCCGATAAAGACAGTGGTGCAGCAGGCCCAGTACCCTGTCCAGTCCTCCCCCACACTTCTGTCGTCCCCTGGGAAAAGCTCCCCCGATCCAGTGTCTGTGAAAGGGTTGGCCGCCCTGCAGGCCAGGACTTCCCCTGTGCCACCTAGTGGGTCCCTTCTTGAGAGGTCCTCTATTGCCATGACCCCTCCAGCCTCTCCCAAATCTTCCTTGAGCATGTACAGCTCCACTTTGCCCTACAAGAAAGTGGTGACCTCCACTGCCCCAATCACATCCTCACCAATCAAAACTGTCCCAGGCCTCTCCTCTGTTCGGACGAGTACTGACCCCTCTGCTGTTTCAAGGGGGCTGTTCTCATCTCTCACCTCGCCCCTGAAGACAAATGCTGCCCCAAGCACTGCAGCACTGATAAACGGGACAGTGTCCCCAACCAAATATCGCTCTGCCTCCCCAACCTCTCTCCTGTCAAGCACTCTGCAAGAACGGATCCAGGCGACGACAAACGCAGCCACAACCAGTGTCAACGCAGCCCTTGACGAAGTGGAAAAAACATTCAACTCCTGTTCTGCCTCAGGCTACGGCACGCTAAAATCCATGTCTTCCACGCCATCTTCCTCCTATCAGTCATTCCGCTCCTCTGCTTCCAACTCCATCTATGCCAACATGAGGCCCTCACCTTCCTCTACCACATCTGTCACGTCGAGTACAGTCACAGTCCCCGTATACTCTGTCATTAACGTCTTACCAGAGCAGCACCAATTTAAAAAGCTTCCAGACGTGTCCAAATCAGCAGCTGCTCTCTTGTCCCCTAGAAAGGCGGCCCCCACTGAACCCAGCAAACAGTCCCAGTCTTCCTTTGCCAGGACTTTGTCACCAGTCAAAACCCCACTGTTCATGTCTCAATCAGCTCTAAAGTCCACTGCCTCCACGTCCCCTCTGTCTTCCAGCCAGGAGATACTGAAGGATGTGGCCGACATGAAAGAGGACTTGATCAGGATGTCGGCCATTTTGCAGACAGACACCAGCTCAGCCACAAAAGGTCTGCGTTCTGATTCTCCGAAAGAGAAAATGGAGGATGAGGAGCCTTACAGAATAGTAGAGAAAGTTAAGCAGGATCTTGTCAAAGTCAGTGAGATACTGACCAAAGACGTGCTTAGAGACAGCAAAGTTCCCCGCAAACCAAGCATTGAAAATGAGGACGAGATAGATGACAGCCAACACAATAACTGGAGAAGTCCACCCCGATATGAGACAGTGGCTCAACAGGCTAAATCAAAGAACATACCTGAAAGGGATTTTAACCTGGCAAAGGTGGTGGACTATCTTTCAAATGATATTGGTGCTAGCCCTCTTTCCAAAATTGCAGAAGCCAAACAAAGGAATGAGGAGGTGAGGAGAGAGGGGGAGGAGAAACAGAAACGAGTGCTTAAACCTGCCATGGCCGTACAAGAGCACAAGCTCAGAATGCCGCCTACCAACATGCGCCCGTCTGCCTCAGAAAAAGAGCTCTGCAAGCTAGCCGAAGCCCTCTTTGGAAGTGATGCTGTGTTGGACTCCCCAGATGACATATCTCACGACCAGGACAAAAGTCCTCTCTCAGACAGTGGCTTTGAGACAAGAAGTGAGAGGACACCTTCTGCCCCACAGAGTGCTGAGGGCATGGGACCCAAGGCCCTCTTCCAAGATGTGCCGATCCCTCCTGTCATCACTGAAACACGAACTGAGGTCGTCCATGTCATACGGAGCTATGAGCCCCCGGATGACATTCATGAATCAGCCATGGAGGAAGCAAGAGCGTCTCGACCACCTGCCCAGTGCATCGACGTAGAGCCCAGATCTCCTGGAGGATCCATTAAGGATAGAGTCAAAGCATACCAAGCAAAAGCCAACCAAGAAGAAGACTCTATGATGGGCAAGGGCATGAGGGTGAAAGAGGAAACACATATCACAACAACAACTCGCATGGTCTACCACAAGCCTCACAGTAAGGAAGGTACACCTGAGAGACTGGAAGAAACTATGTCTGTGAGAGACATCATGAAAGCTTTTCAGTCAGGAAGAGATCCCTCCAGGGAATTATCAGGTTTGTTTGAACATAAGACTGGAGGTGATGGCCACAGAGCTGAATCTTCACCGAGGCCTTCAGATAGGGACATGTCTGGAATGCCCAAAGTTGAGAGAATTATTGAGGTTCACATTGAGAAAGGGAAATCAGAGCCAACTGGCGTCATCATACGTGAGACCAAAAAACACCCAGAAAAGGAGATGTACATCTACCAGGGCAACAGTGGAATAAAGGAATATCCAACTAGAGGACAGGAAGAAGAGGAGCCTGAGGAATCACTTCCTTGCTATTTGGACTCTTCCCGAGTGAATACACCTGTGTCTCAGGAAGATGACAGCCGCCCGAGTTCGGCTCAGCTAATGGCAGACGACTCCTACAAAACCTTGAAGCTTCTGAGCCAGCACTCTGTAGAATATCAAGACGATGAGTCATCTGAAGTTAGGGGAGAGTCTTACAAATTTGCTGACAAAATGTTCCACTCTGACAAATTTGACTCCTCGCACTCAGATTCTGACGAGTCAGTGATTGATAGGTCACGTATGCAGGGGGCTGACAGGTCTGTCTATGAGGAAGGAGGCCACCGTGGCTGCATGAGAGAGTACATGTTGAAACCATCAAAGAATTCTTCAGATAGGTCCAACCCAGATGGGCAGTATGACAAATTAACACTGCTCCAGTACTCCTCAGAGCCAGGTAGTCCTAAACAGTCTGTATGGATGCGAGTCACAGAAGATAGGCAAGTGAAGAACAGGGAAAAGGTCTACGAGGACAGGGTAGACAGGACTGTGAAAGAGGCAGAGGAGAAACTAAGTGAGGTCTCACAGTTTTTTCGTGACAAAACAGAGAAACTAAACGATGAGCTGTCATCCCCTGAGAAAAAGTCCCGCCGCCCAGACTCCAGGGAGACAAGATCAGGGCCGAGCTCGACCCGAAGCAGCCCTGAGAGATCAGTGTACCGGAGTGGAGGGAGTGGGGAGGAGTGGAGCAGGGACAGATTTAGGGATAGATATGGGTCAAATGACAGAAAATGTGCCAGCCTGCCGAGTAGTCCAGAGAGGCGTGCGCTCTTTCAATATGGCGACGAAAAGCAGAAACAAGCTGATGTGTCATCAACAAGCAGTTTGAGTGACACGTCCAAATCATTCCTACCCTCCACTTCTAAAGTCAGTTCTGTTAGGATGAAGTTTGAAGCTGAGGCTCAAAAACAAGATAAGGGTCCTCAGTGGGCTGGACAAACATCACCCTCTACAATCAGAAAGCTTTCAGAGAGCAAGCCAGCCTATCAGGTTTTTGCAGGTGCTAATAACCCAAAATCGGCAGACTCAGGCAGCCGAGAGCAAAGCCCAAAAAAAGATCATGATCCTGATGGTAGTCCAAAAAAGGGTCAAAACTATTATGTAAGAGGAGCCCAGGCCTACTCTCAAAATCAGTCAGGTGAAAGGCACAAACCCCTTCCCAAAGGTCCCTCCCCTAACCACAACACCAATTTGAAAGAACAGGAGTCTGAAGAAAAAAAAACTTACAAGACCTGGGAAAGCCATGGCAATGGACACCACAAAGCCCATAATGAGAGTGAGGGGGAAATAGCCACTAAGGAGGAAACAACCAAAAAAATTATCTACACAGAGCTTGTGATACGAGAAGATAGCAGTAACTCTGATCAGTATAACAGAAGTCTAAAAAAAAACTCGGAATCACAAATTCCTGTTAGGGTATCATCTAGTTTTGTAAACCATCATCAGAGTAGCACATTAAAGTTAGATAATTCAGTCAAAGCTCATGATAGGGGTAGTTCACAAATACCCACATTAGCTAGAAGCCGACTGAACTGTAGTTCTGATGAAAACAGATCATCTAGTGATTTGTCATCCATAGGATCTGCCTCAGAGTCAATCGCCACAGTAATTTGCAATGGTGTTGATAGTGATCAAGTAGAGTACATGGAAAAGGTGTCACCTGTTGCAACTACAGAGAGTTTCAAAGACATCAAGCCTTTACCAGTTTATGTTAGCATCCAAGTGGGCAAGCAGTATGAGAAGGAAACTGCCACAGGGCAGCTGAGCACATACAAAAAGATAGTCAGTCATGAAAGTCGTACAGTGCACGAAACTAGGGGAGCATTTTACCAAGTAAAACAAAAGCAGCCTCCCTCTCCCCAGGGTAGCCCAGAGGATGACACTCTAGAACAGGTGACCTTTTTGGACAGTTCCGGAAAAAGCCCAGTCACCCCAGAGACTCCTACATCTGAGGAAGTAAGCTATGACCTTACCTGCAGAACACCAGAGTCTGTCATCGGCCCCATGGCAGGCATGCCCAGTCCCATCCCTGAGGAGTCCGAGGAAGAAGAAGGCAAGACTTTCATTTTCCATGAATCCAAACCAGCAACATCTTCAGAGCCTAGGAAAGGAAGCCAAGATGTACTCAAAAGACCAAAAGACAAGAGAGTTGCTTATATTGAGTTTCCTCCACCTCCTTCTGCAGAGGGAGAGCAGTCTGAACCAGAAAAGAAAGGATCTTGTCCCTCCTCTGAGGCGGAGACAGAGATGATGGAGGTGAACCTCCAAGAAGAGCATGACAGGCACCTCCTTGCAGAGCCCGTCATACGAGTCCAGCCTCCCTCTCCCCTTCCTCCTGGGGCTGATGAGAGTGACTCAAGTGATGATGAGTCCGTGTTCCAGCCCATTCCTCTTAAAAAATACAGCTTCAAGATAGCTGAGGATAGTCCAGAACCAAAACGCATAAGGCAGAAGAGGGATAGAAATGGCTCGAACCAGAAGGACTCAGACTTGAATGGCGAAGGGAAAGAAGATGATGTTGAGCTTGAAGCAAATGGCAATGATCAGTCAATCACAGACTGTTCATTAGCAACCACAGCAGAGTTCTCCCATGACACGGATGCCACAGAGATCGATTCCCTGGACGGCTATGACATGCAAGATGAGGATGATGGTCTGAGTGATCCTAAAACATCAAGCCTCTCGAATGACGGAAAGGCAGGAGATCGCTCATTCAGCCAATCCAAGCTTGAAGTCATTGAGGAAGAAAGTAATGAGGAAGGAGCAGGGGAAAAGGGTAAAACAAAAAGCAACTCAAAAGAGAAAAATGCAGAAGGTGAGGAGTGTTTCACCCTGGAGGGAAGGCACCCAGATAGGCAAACATTAGACAGCTGGACAGATGACTTGAACACCACCTTCAAAACCGTTGCCACCAAGGGTCTGGAGTTTGACCCATGGTCTACAAAAGAGGGCGAGGATGATTGCTTTGACTCCAAAGGAAAAGATGAGGACCCCAAGCCTTTTGGTTTATCTGTAGAGGACAAGTCACAAGCAACCACACCAGACACTACCCCAGCTAGAACTCCCACCGATGAGAGTACACCAACTAGCGAGCCAAATCCTTTCCCCTTCCATGAGGGCAAGATGTTTGAGATGACTCGCAGCGGTGCTATTGACATGAGCAAGCGGGACTTTGTTGAAGAAAGACTTCAGTTTTTCCAGATTGGTGAGCATACCTCTGACGCTGGGAAACCAGGGGACACGGGGAAAGTGGGCAGGAGTACAGGACTAGTGGCCTCCCAGGCACAGGCAGGGGAGAGAGCTGTAGAGGGGAACGTAGAGGCCACCACAGCCAGCACACCATCCATGGCCAACCCCAGTCAGCCCAGCTCCGGCTGCCTGGATTCCTCACCTAGTGACATTGCAGAGATTGCCTCCTCTTGTACAGTCACTGCCTCTAAGGTTGACCCTAAATTACGCACACCCATTAAAATGGGAATCACTGCCTCCATTACCATTAAGAAAGACGCTGCTTCAGCCGAGTTAGCAGACGTTAAGAAGGAAATATCAGAGAGTCTGATGGCAGAATATGTTAGTTTGAACAGCAATATTGTTGATAGTCAGTTTGGCAGCAAGCGCTCAGAATCAAAGCCAGGTGACAGAAGAGATCTTCCTACAGAGAACTGCAATAACAACAACAACCTAGAATCATCTAGTGTTCAGGCCAACTACATTCAGCGGGGAAGCGTAGTTTTTAACCTACAGACGTCCTCTCAACCTACTCTTCAGAAAGCCAGTAGAATAGAGGCTCAGATCAGTAAAGACACAGTTGAAAGAGTAGAGGAGAAAGCCAGCACTCAGAGGAAAGCTGAGACACCCAAGGAGTCAGAGATCAGGCAGCCCAAGTCAAGACTCCCAGTCAAAGCCTCTGGATTTACATTTCAGAGTTCAACCTCAGGGAAACAGAAACCTAGGCAAGTTGTGAAGCCAGAAGCTAGGAAAGGAGTCACTCCTGCCCTAATGCCCCTAGAACCCAGGTCTAGAATCCCAGTCAAAGATGTCAAAGCAAACAGTGCACTGGTGTCCCCAGTTACAGCTCAGGTAGCGCCTAGGATGATCAGACCCAAGGCAGAGAAGGCAGTCGTGCAGGTAGTCAGTGCCTCCAAGCCGCTGCCCAAAGTCAGTCCGCCAGGTGTCTCAGGTACAGTGAGCGAGGCAGTGGCAGCGGCAGCGGCATGCAGGCAGTCGGACCTGAGCGAGGTGTGTAGACGTTCCATCGAGTTCTTTGAGAGTGTTAGCGGGGAGACGCTTAAGCTGGCAAAGCGTCTGTCAGACGAGGAGAGGCAGAGGCGCGGGCAGGGAGAGCAGTCACAGTCCGAGGAAGACAGCAGCCGCAGCAGCAGCATCAGCACCTCCAGGAGCAGCTCCCTGTCGGACCCCTCTCAGCCGTCACAGCCCTCCAACTCCGCCGGCTCCACCCGTGGGGCTGCGCCCTCCAGGGCAAAGGTCACCAGGGGGTCGGGAGGTGAGAGGAAGAGGAGCCGGCGGACTGGAGGTGGGAAGGAGGGGCGGCAGGTGGCAGGGACACGCGGGGCGCCCCCCGTCGCGGAGATCAAGCCTAGTTTGTAAAACTTTACTAGAATTTTCATATTGATCCTTATTAGTTGCATGAGCCGTTGTGATTGGTTAATTGATTTGATTTGACTTGTCTTGACTGCCTGTGGCGTGTTTACCTGTAGCTGTCATTATCGCCATACTTGTCATCCCTGTACTCTGTGTTACTGTGCTGTAGTGTCCTTGTCAGATTCGACCCTCCACACTCTCTCCCAGCTATTCTCCTAATCTTTGGAAGAAAGATTACTCTAGCAGCACCAAGATACTGGGCTATCAGAGCAACTAGCTAGTGTTCTACCAAGGCATTCTGTTTGTCTGTTTGTGTGTTTGTACAGACGTGTGTCTGATTTTTATTCCTAGTGTCAGGCTTGACTAAGCAAGACTATACAAGTGTCTGCATGCTTAGCCCTTGTCCCTTTGATAGAAGACATCACTCCACTGTAGAACTTCTTTCCACATCCGTCAAATCTTTTAACCTGTTAATGTTGGCTTTTTGTGTTCTTTTCTATGATTATTTCCTGTTACTGCCTGCATAGACTATGTGGCAAACTTATTCACAGACACACTACTAGTTTATCCCCTCTGTAACTCTTTTCTTGCCATCCACAATGCTATGCTAATATCTAGATTTTACAAATTAACTTTTATATTTTAAACACACCCTTGAGTACTCTTACTTCTTTCATCTGGTCAGTTCAGCCATCACATTGTTCCCTATTCCAGAGTTTTTCAGAGAGTACCGTTTGGCCAGAAAAGTGTACAGTGTACAACATATTCTGCCCTGAGATGCCAAAGAATGTGACTGCAGCACTGATACATACATGTTTTTTTAATGTCATGTCTTTCAGGTCCACAAAGCCCTTGTGAAAGGACAGACCTCCGAATGGCCATTGTGGCCGATCACCTTGGACTCAGCTGGACGGGTGAGACAGAGACAGTGTTCTGATTTTATTTGATCTTTTTAAAAAATATTTATTGGGGGCTTTTATGCCTTTAATTTGACATGATAGTGGAGAGAGTGGCAGGAGGCGAGTGGGAGAAAGATGGGGTGGGATCGGGTTCATATACCCAACAACATTCATAAGAACTCTATCTATGTGTATCTGTGAAGAACTCATAATTTGGATGGGAGTGAGCTTCAACTTTAGACTAACTTTATAAAACTGCGTCACCGATATCCACTGGAAATACCGCACAAGATTTAAATATTGTGTCCTCAAAGAACCTTGGATACATTAGTCATCTACTTTGAGGAAAAGTGCCAGGTATGCTTAGGTATAATTCAGAATATGTTGCTAGTAGGAACAGTTTCTAGGAGAGGTTATAATTGGGACTAACAGCTCTTCATTATTTAGTTTGGAGAGAGATACCATAAGGCATGACTCATTGTTGGGTTGGCAGAAAGGATTGTGCTTTTAGCTTTACCATCACACCACATGCCATTGAAAAGCTGTTTCAGAGCCAATGTTTGTCCTTATGATCGTACTCCACTGATGCTGCAGTGACTGCTGACTGGTAGGGGTCTAGAATGTTCTTGGGAAGCAGTGTTTATAGTAGCACACCATCTGTTGTCTCCAAATCGTGTGGGAATATGGGCTTTGTCCAGAATCCCTGACAACAGCGTGCGGTGGAACTGGTCTGGCTCAGATCCATTACTAATACTAATATCAATAATAATTGTTACATTCAAATATTGACAATAATAATAATAATAATAATATTATTGTTGTTGCTGTTATTAAAAATATTAATCATAGTAATCATAATAATATAGGAAGCATAGACACATAGTGCTTTACAATTGTAGAGTGCAACAGTTCGGATCAGGGCCAGAAATACCTGTAGATCTAAGAGCAATCATCCCATTATGACCTTTTTGTGAAAATTTCACTTCATCAGGTTTTGATGAGGTATTTATGCTGACAGTAATGATTATCTTTTAATGTGATAACTTTTTGAACTGTGAACAGTGATATTTGTTATAGATTAAATACATTGACAGTTGGTATGTCTGGTTTTAGTCCATGGTATTGAGGTCAAAGATAAGTGAAGAGAATGGAACACTTGGCGAGTGCGTCCTTCAAGGACATGCTGGGTTTATAATGGAGGAAGTGATGACTTGTAACTCCTGGAAATGTCACCTGGAAGAACACACAGATTGTGTTGCCATCAGGGCTTTTGGTCCCAGCAGGCTTTGATCGAGATCAAAGGCAAACAAGTGAACAAAATGCACCGAAGTCACCTCTGCCCGCACCTGTGTTTAATCGGACTGGGTGGCTTTTTAGTGTGTGTGTGTGTGTGTGTGTGTGTGTGTGTGTGTGTGTGTGTGTGTGTGTGTGTGTGTGTGTGTGTGTGTGTGTGTATGTCCATGTGAAATTGCAAGTCTCAGTTAGAGAGAGAAAGGAGGCTGGTACACACACACACACACACACTAAAACACAACTGAATGTCAACCTTAAGACATTGCAATACAGGAACTTATTATTGCCCCCTGCTGGTCTCACAAGGTTTTGCAATGCAGCAAAAGTCAGGATATCTTTTCAGTAGGATTCTTTGCTGAATTAATTGGCAAAATGGTGTGCTAACTCAACCACCATTTTGCCAATTACTTCAGGCCATCGGGCCTTCCTTTTTTTAGAGCAGAACACACATTTAGATAATGAGATCATGAATCAGTCGATGAATGCTGCTATTTGTCATAATGAAATCTTGAAATCTGACTCACATGCAATGCATCAAACATGAAAACATCTGTTTACCATTGAATTTGTTTCTAAATTAATTGGCCATACTGTATGTGTTAACTCCTTCCACCCTCCTTAGATCATAACATATTTAGCTCATGCCTCATTTTTAACAGTGCATATTGTCTCAGTGAATACTAGTCTGCCTTAATGTCTGACTCACATACAGACAACCCCTCCCCCCACACACACACACACACACAGACACACTTCTGATAAGATGCTCTCGGTACAGGAACTAGGGGAATGTAACATGATGTGTTTTGTGTGTGTGTGTTTGTGCGTGTGTGTTGCAGAGGTGGCTCGTGAGTTGAACTTCTCGGTGGATGAGATCAACCACATCCGCGTGGAGAACCCCAACTCTCTGACCGCTCAGAGCTTCATGCTGCTCAAGAAATGGGTCAGCCGAGAAGGAAAGGACGCCACGAGTAAGGACTCTACTCTCTCTCCTCTCTGCTTCCTTTCTCTTTCTTTCTCTCTTTCTTTCTCTCACCTTTCTCTCTCTCTTTCTTTCTCTCTCTCACGCACCCTTCCTCATCTCTTCCCTTTCCCCAACTTCTTTTCTTTTCTCTCACTGCTCCATTCTCTTATAATAATCATTTCAAGTCTCTTCACTTCTTTTATCTTCCCCATTTCTAATCTCATTCTCTTTCTCCCTCCTTTTATCTCTCTCTTTCTCTTTCTCTCTCTCTCTCCCTCTATATTTCTTCTTTAGTGCCTCTCTTTTTTCCTTTTCATCTGAAATATGCATCTGAATGAATACCTTTCTGATGACTTAATGTTGATTCCTCTTCTCCTCCCCTTAGCGGACACCTTGACTGCTGTGTTGACCAAAGTGAACAGGATGGACATTGTGACTTTGCTGGAAGGGCCCATATTTGACTATGGTAACATTTCAGGCACCCGAAGTTTTGCAGATGATTGCGCTGTGTACCAGGATCAGGCTGATGGTAAATTTTAGGTCCATCTAGCAGACCTCCTTCCCCATCCCTCCCCTTACTCCGTTTGTTTTGTTTTGTTTTGTTTGTTTGTTTGTTTTTGTTTTGTAATCTTTCAGGATTATTTTGTTGCAAGGCATATGACACCACTGCCTTACACCTTATAGAAGAATCTGGAATATCTAAAGATTCACTCAGGGATTGTGGACATCTGACCTTTTACAATTTACAAGCGTCCAGAATCAGGGATTGGGACACTATACTCACAATCCGTGAATCCAGGAAAGTTGGTTTTCTTCTTTTTTTTAAAAAAAGAAAAAAGTAAAGATACACAGTACCCTGGGTGATTAAAAGATACCCCACCTTTTTTTTTTGAAACACATTTTTATATTTAACTTCGACTTTTTGTTTGTTTGTTTGTTTTTACCCCCCACTCCGAGCAGTTTACCCCTCCCCCTGCCCTCTCATATGCATGTTGGTGTACATGCATGTAGATGATCATTTGGAGCAAAGCATTACGGCATGATGCTTCCTAAATGAATAGGGATGATTAGGGAGATCAATTCGGACGCCTGACCAGCCTTTGGATTGAAATAATAGCCGACTGAGACACTAGTTAACAATCACTGCGTAAGACTAATGAATGGTCTTTGTAATCTATAATTTATCTGTGTAGAGCTTGTCTGAGCACAGGTGTGGTGGTGTGTACTTGTGGTAACTCTTCTCTTCACTGTCAGTGTGTCAGTGTCAGTGTGAGACACAGATTGTGATGGAGGTTTTGGAAGTGCATGTGGTACCACCTGCCAAGTGTTAATGTCTGAGTGGTAGCCCTATGAAACTCTTGTGTTATCTATCGCATGTCCTGGATGAAGGGGCGAGACGCTGCTCTACTCTGCCCCCTAGCTGTAGCTGTTTGTACGCCTCCCTCCACCCCCTCTTTCTCTGAGCTGACCTTCACCTCCAGAGAGGAAGAGAAAGAAAAGAGTGAGAAAGAAAGAAAGATAAGCTAAGAGAAAGAAAGAAAAAGGAGAAAACCTCTCTGTGAAGGGCAGCCAGACCGACTGTCAGTTCTCCCTCCCTCCCTCCCTCCCTCCCTCTAGTGCAAGCGTTCCCTGGATCCCTCTCTCCTCCCGTTTGACAAAACCCATCCATCCATCTTTCTTTCGATCCACCCCTCCATACATCCATCCTTTTCCTATCATCCCATCCACCCTTCACCAATCTCATCTTTTTTCAGCATTGAATTACACTTCATGTCTTGTGTCAGTGTGACTTCCGTCGTCTTGCATGTGTGTGCGTGTTTGTGTTTGTTCTCTGTATCGTCTCTGATGTTGTATGTTATTGTATGTGACATGTGGCAGTGAGAGCATCAGACATAGACTCTTACACAGTAGTACTTAGTAATGCACATACTGACTCACAGACTTGACATACTTTTAGAGCTCACACATTGTTTCACATACACACACATACACACACACACATACACACACACACACACACACACACACACACATACACACACACACACACACACACACACACACACACACACACACACACACACACACACACACACACACACACACACACACACCACCATGTATATGCATTACTGCCATGTCATTCTCTAGGTCCTTCTTCCCATTATCTATCTATCTATCTATCTATCTATCGGTTGCTCTCTTCATCTTGTCGGTATTCATTAGTAACACCATGTGAGAAAGAGGATGCATATAATGTCTCACTATCATTGTTTGTTGAGCTTGTGTGTGTGTGTGTGTGTGTGTGTGCTGCATGTATTTGTGCACTCCTGTGTCCCATGCTCATTGTTCATTGAGTGTTTGTGTGTGTGTCTCTGTATGAGAATGTGTGTCTCTCTGTGGATGTTTGTTTTTTTGTCTTTGTGTGCTTTGTGTGTGTGTGTGTCCATATGTCTCATCTCACACAGGATACCAAAGCATCCTAGAGGAACTCCAGTCAGGCCCCTCCTCTGAGGCCAACCCCCGCCCCCCCTCCCCATTCGAGCTGGAGTCCATCCCGGACCTGCCCCTCGACCCCCCCACCCTCTCCCACTCCTGGGGCTACCAGTGCCTCACCGACGAGAGCATCCTGGGCCCCCCCGAGAACGCCCCAGCTAGACCCCAAGACCTGTCCCTCACACAGCAACTTGACACCCCCAGAAACACTCACTCACCCACTGACACTCCAGCCACGATGTCCCCTCCCATTCTTATTCCCAGTCCCAAATACCACGACCTCGCCCTCAATCCCACCATATACATTATCCCTCCTCCCTACACTCCGCCTACGACTCCCAGCGCAGACTGGACCTTTGAGGCCACCATACACAAACAGGAAGAGGAAAAACAAATGCACACCATACATCAACAGGAAGATGTCCTTACACTCATACAAGCTGTCAGCCCTTCCGCTGAGCCCTGTGAACAGACTATTTTTCCCAATACTGAGCCCATTGAACATCCATCTGAGGGTCAGGAGGAAATTGCACCATCACCATCACCGCCATCATCATCATCATCATCATCATTCTCATCCCCGTTGCCCCAGCAACCGCATCCAGTGGGTGCAGAACAGGCAAAGGAGGCGTGTCAGGAGGACATAGCGGCGGTTCCACAGCCCTGGGTCCAGGCACTGGAAGATCGGCAACCAAAAGAAAGGGATGAGGACGAGGAGGAGGAGGAGGAAGCAGAAGTGGAGGAAGAAAGATTGAGGGAAGTGAAGGAGCAGAGGGAAGAGAGCAAAAGGACAGAGGAGGATAAGGAGAAACAAGAGGACAGATCTTGTTTTCTCCCAGAGTGGGAAGAGATAAAGAGATGCTGTGAGGGAAAAGCAGATGTCAAAAAGATGGAGGACAGGATGAAGGAGGGAGAGACCGATGTTGAAAGGGTGGAGGAAAGGGGGGAGGAAGTGGAAGACAGAGAAAAGGAAGTAGTGGTGGATTCTGAAGAGGTAGAAGAGAAAGTGAAGGAGGGGGAGGTGCATGTTGAGCGGGTGGAGGAGAGAGGGATGCAGGGAGAGGTGGAAGCTGAAAAAGTGGAGGAGAGGTGGAAGAGGATGGAGGAGAGGGAGGGAGAGAGGGAGGGCGACCCTGGGGCATGGCAGGAAGAGGCGGGTAACTGTTGGCTCTCTGCAGGTTGGCACAGCGAGACGTCCAGCGTGAACGTGGAGCCGCCCACCCCTGGACGCAGCCTCAGCTCCGACCTCATCGACAGGCAGGAGAACAGGTCTGCAGGCTGCCCCAGCAGCACTCTACCGTAATTTCCCAACTATTAGCAGCAGTTTATACATTAATTTTGCTACATTTCTTCAGCTATTAATTATTATTAAGCAGTTAATATGGTATTAATATGGTTTTGTTTTTTTAACTTGCATAAAACACTGTCCTGCGGTTTATACACAATGTGGCTAATACACAGGAAATTACTGTACATACCACTGCTCTCTCTCACTCTCTATGTCTAACAGGACTTTTGGTGTTTTGTATGCTGCAGATCCAATATGGAACTTGCTTTGTGACAGAAGTTGCTCATATTCCTGTCATTGAAAGCTCATGATTAGAATCAGTTGCCTTTTTTCCCCTATAATCCTCATCCCATTGCTTCTCTCTTTGTTTTCCAGCCAGGAGAATTCCAGCGACTCCGTCACGTCCTCGTCGCGGGGTGAGTCGGGGAGGCCGCGTCAGAACGGGGAGCGCTCCGACAGTCCAGCCCAAAACTCCAAAAGCCAGCGGAGCGGGAAGACCAGCGGGGCACAGGGCAGAGAAGAGGGGGCACTCGTCTCCGAGCACAAAGTCCAGGTAACCCAGAACACACTACAGCCCACACAGACATCACACACTGGTGATTCAGCTCTCATCTTATCTAGGCGATTACAGGTCATAATAATAATAATAATAATAATAATAATAATAAGAAGAAGAAGAAGAAGAAGAAGAAGAAGCTTTATTTGTATAGCACCTTTCATACACAGAATGCAGCTCAAAGTACTTTACATTTGGAGCATGTAACACAATAATAGTCAGTCAGTCAGTCATTATCATAGTCAGGTCATAGTGTTAGTTCAGGTTGTAAAATCATCAGGATCAATCGAATCATCATCACTTTTTGCCAGGGACAACTTGGTAGGCCGATTTGTGCTCATTTCAAGCTAGAGTTCTGCAAATTCCTATTATTTGGTTGTTAAGTCTGATGTTACGGGCCCAACAGCTTTTTCGTCCAAAAAACGTTTACTAGTGCAGCCAGTCAATTTTCACCATCACCTAAAAAATCGCTTAACTCTAACAGAGCAATTAGTGTAGCTGTGCAGCCGGATGATATAGTCAAAGGTAACATCCAGGCTTCCGTGAAAAATATGATTTTGTTCAGTTGAGGGAGAAAGTGAGTAGAATAACAATTGTCTTATCGGTTAGTCTGAAAGGCTTAAAAAAACGTTTTTTTTTACTGTCTATGGGGAAAAGAATGAGTGGGACCAGTTGGAGAATGAATTATCTGCACATTATTACATCACAACTTAACAACCAGATACGTAAAAGGCAGCAGTGAGACACACAGCGAAGTCAGGGTTAACTAATAACTAAGATAACAGAAGCCATTACCTGTTGTAGAGGAACCTGTTATCTACAGCGTGCGATCATTGAATCACAGAAAAGGACTGCTATATGGAAGTGCATACAGTACTTCCTATTGCTCCAGTGTGAAGTGGTCAAACATCTACACATTTATATTTAGTTTTTAAGAAGTTTCATTTCATCATGGACAGTTAGCCACCTTCCTTTCACTGTGTGTGAATATTTTCGTGTAAAAACTAACTAAGCTAAAACTAAACCTATGTAGGGGTGAAAGGGACTTACGTGGTTGCCTAACTTTAGTTTAGAGGAATCAACGTGCCATCTAATTAAGTGCTTGGCAGTACATACACAATGCTTGGGGCTCAGCTGTACTCTGGCCAAGTGCTGAAGATCAGGGTGGCCTGATTTTAGCTGGAGCGCATGTTGAAGAGTGCTGGGTGGGGTTTGAT
Source organism: Alosa sapidissima (assembly GCF_018492685.1). Lineage (NCBI taxonomy): Eukaryota > Metazoa > Chordata > Actinopteri > Clupeiformes > Clupeidae > Alosa > Alosa sapidissima. Next base: position 7,716,020 of record NC_055972.1, on the reverse strand, counting down.
TTGATTTGATTTGATTTATGATTTATTACGTCACAAGTAAAATACCGACAATGTCATGCATCATGTATAATGACTCAGCAGTTCTAAACCCAGTCAAATAAGGGACAGGAAATGAGTGACTCATCAGTTTTCCCCTAACAAGTGTATCTGTTATCAGCTGAGTGCTACAGACTCGGGCTCGGACGAGGAGCACACTGTTACCACCAGGGTGTTTCGCAGACGCCTCATTCTAAAGGTACCGGACTGGACCCGTCAGAGATTCGGGTCCAGCACCCACAGGGCTCTTGGTGGGGCGTGGGAGGAGGGTGGTGCTTCTGAATGAGGGGTGGTTGTTGTGGTGTTTGCTTTGCTCTGCTGCTATCAGCTTCTGGCTCAGTGTGTGCAGCTGGGATTTTTTGCCTCTCAGCTGGCCTGAACTGAACCCAAAACCACATAACTGCTGCTGATGCCCAGATCCCGGCCGGGTCAGAACCGGGTCAGGGGGTTGCAGCAGGATGGTCTCCATCTTATCTGGCAGCACTTCCACTCTTATTCGCATTCCATTCTTATTCGTTTGTTTCCTAATCTCAAAGGTCGCTTCTCACGTCTCACGTCACGTCTGCTAACCTCTTGATGATTTCGTTCTTGGGATAGTTGTTGGTAATCTGTCGTCTATATGGTGCTCTCTCTAACACACTGCAGCTGAGCTGATAGGCGGATGGATCTGGTCCTGGTAAGAGGTGTGTTCAAAAATGTCAAAGCAAAACCTTTTCTAAAAGTTTAGTTTGCTGCCAATGTTTGCTGCTAATGCTCTAAGGAGGTACAGTACAGTAGTTCTTAGCCAAGAGCTGGACAAAGAGTTTTAATTGAATAATTCCTTTGGCATTTTTTTTTTTAACATTTATGGTTATGGTTATGGATATGGTATTTGGCAGACGCTTTTGTCCAAAGCAACTTACAATGTATGACAATGTAAAATTCAAAGAATTTGTTCACTAAATTTGAACGCACCTCTGTTGTGGACCTGATGCAGACCTACACTCAGTTGCTGTCTGTGATTGTCTGATCCATAGAACTATAAAGAGTAGAATGGATGTTGAAATGATGAATTTACATTACATGTATTTGAATAGTAGATTTGTCCATTCTGCTGTTTTTAATTCTGAGTCAGATCCCTGTCATCACCATGGTAATGAGTAAATACATGATTGTTGTCCAGTCTTGCTAAGAAGGATGCTCAGTACAGTGTACTAGATACACTCAGTTAATTATGTGTCAGAGTTCTGTTCTATAATTCATCCTAAAGACTTTTGGAAAAACAATGAATTAATTTATTTATTCTTTTAAGAGGGGAACCTGGTCTCTTACCACATATGGGTACTCTTATACAGCCGTCTTGGTGTTACTTGTTTTATCCCTTGTAGTGGTCATATTCCTTCACAGCAGGATTGAAAAGCACTGTTTCAAAAGTGACACTTCTAAATGTAATTCTTCTGCTGTCCTAGTTTTCCTGCTGGTTTGTGGTTTGTGGTGGTGGTGGTAGATAGGTACTAACCATGCTCTCAGCACACAGCAACGCCAAAAAACTAATCCCTTTGATTACAGGCATAGAGTATTCAGAAGCTTTGTTGATGTGTGAATAGTAGCCATATATGCATATGGAAAGATTGCAGTGTGCATCCTGTGTGTATGCGTGTGTGTTTGTGGGAGTATACAATGTCTTTATAATCCCTTGACTTCAGGGTGAGGATGCGAAAAACATTCCTGGGGAATCAGTGTCAGAGGAGCAGTTTATTGATGAGGACGGGAACATCATTACTCGCAAAGTAATTCATCATCCCTGTCATCATCCCTTCTCTGTCTTTCACTACAAATTCATCAATTACTCTATCCATCCATCTATCTATCTATCTATCTATCTACAGTGTTTCCCATACATTGACTAATCTGTGGCGGGGCGCCATGAAATCAAAATCGACCGCCACAGATGAATATTCTATGTTTAATTTAATTTAATTTAAATTAAATATAAGATCAAATCCTTGCGTTGCCATTGAGCTGCGCTTTTTACACACGCAGCCTTTCCTTACCCCGCCCCGCTCTCTCTTGCCCCGCCCCGCTCTCTCTTGCCCCGCCCCGCTCTCTCTCTTAGCCTGCTGCCCCTCCTCTGCATGTGCATTTAACAAAATATTCACGATTGTTGAAGGATTGTTGTTGCCACATAGAAGCATTGCATAGAAGACGTCTGGCTAAATTGCTATTAAATCCGCTTAGCATCGTGACCATGCTGCGCAAATTTGTTCAAAACTGCTGCATTGAAGTTAACTCTGCTAAGGTCTTTTCACAACATAGTAGGCTACATTGAAGAGACTAAAATAAGTTAAGTTATGCAATCAAGCAGTATCTCAAAGCTAACGTTAGAATACTGTTTGAATGTCGAATTTAGCATGCTTAGCCTACTTACAGCTGCTTGTCAATTTCGTTGAAGGGCTCATTTTATTGACTCTTGACACTGAATGTTTAAAAAATCCCGATGTAAATGGAAAAGTGTTTTCCAAAATTCAAAAGTGTTTGTCCCAAGGAGAAGTACGAACCTTTATTTTAACTATGTAGAAAACGATCTTAAATCCCCCCCCCCCCCCGCCACAAATTGAATCCAATTCTGTGGGAAACACTGATCTATCTATCTTTCTGTCTGTCTATCTATCTATCTATCTATCTATATCTATCTATCTATCTATCTATCTATCTGTGTCCTCTCCTATGTCTTCATTGTGGCCCTTGACACTAGCTCTTGACCTCTGACCCTTGCATGACCCTGCAGATCATCAGGAAGGTGATCCGGCGCGTGGACACCCCTACCCCAGAGGACCAGGGAGGGGAGGGGGACGACCTCGACCTCGACCCCTACCACAGGTCCCTTATAGAGGGGGACATGCAGGGGGGCACCCCCCTTGAGGTTAGAGGAGTGAGAGGAGTAGGAAGCTGGAATCATCAGTGCCTTAAAGACAAAGCAGTGCAGAGTATGGTTTGTGTGGCTAACTGTAAAAGCAAAACGCTAACTGTGATTGTAATTTATTGTACTATCCTATTCAGAGTTTGCAACTGTATATTCAGATCTGCAAAAAAAATTGTAATTTCATACTGCCAAAACTTTCTTTTGTGTTTGTGTTTTGTAAGACGAGTGTAATATTTTGCCAGGTCGGTGCCACAAATTACTATACACAAATAACTCAACTTTGATCATTAACATTTTTTCGTCAGCTCAGTTATAATTTGTAAAGAATTTATTTCTCTCTAAAGAAAAAAAAAATGTTTTAGCACACAAATGTACTTGCAGAGTAAAATAGAATAGTGAATACTATTGAGCTTCGACAGTTTGCGCAAATCATACTCTGTACTTGTTCGTACTTTAAGCACAATTCTAGATCTGCGGACAAGTGGAAGACTGGCTCCTCTTTGTTTGGTGTGATGCTTGGCTTGCTAAAATTGTGCACTTTCAATCTTTTCTGGGGTGATGGGTTAATGTGTGAGTGCTGACTAACGGTCTACTTTCCTTCAGATTGTAGCGTCATTGGGATTGATCATTGGTCTAACATCTCTGACCAATTGTCCATGATGTGTCATGATCATAATATTTATATAGCTGTGTAGTATGCATGCTGAATGCAAACAACTGCTTAAGTGAATAATGCTGATGAACGTTCTATTCCGGGGTCATATCAGCTTATTTTAAAAACCAATGAATGGAATTTCTGCCATTGCTCAACACATTTCATGGCCTTGATTTTGAATTGTAGAGTTCACTCAATTTCAATGCTTTGACTTGGGCAACTTTGTTGATATATTTCTTTGATTGACAAATGCTGTTACCTGTGCTTGATACTAAGTGAACCTTTTAAAGATTGAGGTTGATTTGAGTGTAGTGTTGGCTTGGAGTGTTTGACTAGTTATTAACTTTGGTGTTGCTTCCATAGGTTACTGCTCCGATCCTTATCGCCACTATACTGACAGCATTCACTGATGTAATGCAACCCTGTGTGTGTGTGTGTGTGTGTGTGTGTGTGTGTGTGTGTGTGTGTGTGTGTGTGTGTGTGCGTGTGTGTGTGTGTGTGCGTGTGCGCAGGGGGAGGTGTCCAAGTCCAGAAAAAAGGACGAGAGGAGATCTGGGGAGAAGAAGGCTTACTCATAAATGCAGTTCTGCATTAGCAGGTAGATATCCTGAATCTTTTAAATGATGGATTATAACTACTGATACTGATTCACAATCTTTAATCATTCTAACTAGTTTCTTCCACAAGGCTATATATATATATATATATATATATATATACACACATATACATGTATGTATTGTATTATATTATATGTATATATTATATAATATATTATATTCCTCACTAGCCTACAACAGATAATGCAGCCATTTGTAATAAAATATTTGCGAATGCCATTTAGGTTCATCTCATTTACAAGTCTTTTCACGTTTTTAGACTTGCAGGATTTATCAGACCTGTTCCTTGGGGGCAGTGGCATGACTGTGCAGTTCAGAGGAGCGGACGACTTTGGCCAATAAACACACTTCTGCAGCTTCCATGTGTAAAGGCATGGTGTTTGTTGAGAGAGCAAGGACTTGTACCGTTTGATTTTTTCGCATGAGCATGGCAACTCACACTTCATCCTGCAGAGCGGGACGCCTGTGGCGGTTTCCCAGCTGCCCCGGGGCCGAAAGGCAACCATTTTCTGTCTGTTACGGGACCTCTACGGACTTATATCCTGTCACAGAAGGTACTACTTCCTCTCTATAGAGGAGTCCATAAGGTTCTATTTCCTGTATACTGAGGGACCTACAGGGCACCACTTCCTGTCCAGAGAAGAACCTCTAGGGTACTACTTTTTCTCATCGGAGGGGCTCGGCAGGTTGTTCTTCCTGACTCTATGGGGACATATAATAAGGCTTGAGATTGGTTGCCAGTGGCATCAGAGGAGAGGAGAAAAAAACTGAAGGAGGATCTTCAGAAACAACGGGCACGGACTCCCTGCCTCCACAGCAACTTAACACTCCATGTGACCAAAGAAGGCACAAACGATTTTGTTAAAAACACACAAACAAGTCAAACAATATGAACTCTATAGAAGCTCCTTCCCTCACTGGCCTTATAGCTTATCTTGGACCCACAACGTCAGGATGTAAATTGCGACTTTTTTTATTTAGCTTAACTTAATTTTTTTGTTTGTTTTAAAGACAAATTGATAATAATTTTACTGTACATAAATTACATTGTGTAAAATTATGAAAAATAAGCATTCAAGGTTCAGAAGGCACAAAGTCACGAGAACTTTTTAAGTGCTTTCAACGTTATTGAAACAGTACCACTCCAAAGGAAGGTTTAAGTGTAAGTTCACATGCTCTTGTATAACTAATTATTATCGCTAAAATATTTGTAAATTGAAAAACAGTGGTTCGATTTTAACTGAAGTCATTTCCTTGAAACTTCTGCTGATTCTGGACTTCCCAGAATAGGTGTGCTAATCTAATTCTGTGAAACAAAGATTTAGAGTACTAATATTTTGACGCATGCTACTCACGTTATTTTAAGTACATTTTTCTAAGTTTGCAAACACTATATTTAAACCAGACCAGAAATAACATTTCCCTGTCAGCTTCTACAGTCCTTAATGTTTCTCACAAGTTTTATATTCCGAAAAATGTCACATAGAGAATGTGAAGGTCTAAGGTACCTTTGTTGGGACGCTTCCCTGAGGATTAATCCACTGTGTGTGTTCCTCTTCAGTTTGAAGGGCATAGCTTCAGGTGTTAGCTTGAGTGCTAAGGATGAGAGGATATGTGAATGTATATGCTGGTAGACTGGCTCGCTGTTAAAAATTAGTAACGTGTCCTGTGTAAACGGCTATAGGATGTAGAGGTCTCTGTACGTTGTAAGGCAATTTGTAATGATATGAGTGTATCCATTGATTTTTCTTTCGTTTGTTTCTTCTTTTAAGGCTGCTGTGATTTCAGAAAGGGAAAGGCAATTTTGCCAGGGGTTTGTTGAAATATTTCTTCCAAACTGAAATAAGAGTTTCACATTTGACCTTCACTGATTATTGTTGCTCATAACATATTGTGTGTATGATATATGAAAAAAAAAACACTGGATGGTCATAATAATTATTTAAGCTTAAATCAACTTGTTTAAATTTACAATGTGTGACATCTTTTTAGAATCTGTATATTGCAGTGTTGGCATTGGTTTGATTGATAGCTTAGAATTTTATTTTTGCATCTAGAGTTTTTCTTCTTTGAATTTATTTTCCTAGCCCGTTTAGTCAAATCTGTTGTGTGTAAGGTGTGAAGATTCAGCCTCTAGTGTGCCGACCGACTCCATAGACTTGAGATTGTTTGCAGAAGAGTCATCGTGATGAGGAATCATCTTCTAGAATGTTACTTTTTGCATCCCCATGAGAACGTCTGTCTTGGGGAAAGGGTAGGAGGGACTTTTAGTAAGGTCCCAAATATTCTGTTGCTTTTATTTCATGTTTGTTTCCACCCAAGCAGCATTTTGGTGTATACAATTCTTACTGAGTGAAGCCATTTTAATGTCTCTATTTCAGCACTTTGGTTATTGAAGGTCTTCTCTTTTAGAAGCTAGCAGCAATGACGCCATCACAATGTCTCAGACGTCTTTAAAAAAAAATCCAACATTAAAAAAATAAATAAAAAATGCATTGATTTTGCAAATCTAGAATGTGTTCTGTTTTTCTTAATGGTTATATCTATTAATACACACACTAGCTGTTCTCACACAAGTGTGAGAAGCACTTTGAAGCACTGCATAAACAGTGCCATTTAAATTAAAATCACATGTTTTGAACCACCCCAGTCTCTCCAATTGTGATGCACATGGAGCACATATACTTGCTTTTGAATTGATGATATTAGATATATTTTTATTATTTTATATTGTTGTTATTACTTTTACTATTATTATGCTTATGTTGGCTTTTTGACTGTTTGAAACTAATATTTTTAACTAATAATGTATTTATATACTTTAGTAGGCCATTGGACAAAAGCATAAATACCTTGAACATAGGTTACACATAAAGTCATACTGGTATAGGACTCTGGGTAGGCTATATGTTACTTTGCTTTCAGACCGACTTGATTTGTTGGTTAAAAATGTAGAAATGCATCCAGTTGCCATGGATGTGTTTTCCAAATCTGGCTCACATTAGTGCGTTAGTCAAACTGCAATAAAACTGATTTAGTTGAACTGACAATATAGGTCGCAAGATTCTGTCATCTAAATGGACATATGTCCATTTAGCCTGTTCTACTGGATTGTCATTACAGACATGTCTTTATCGTTCTGTATGCCTATAGTTTGTATTAAAGTGCAGATGTCAGCTGATCCGGGTCTGGAGCAGAAGGCCTATACAGCATAGTTCAGGGGCCTGTGGCTATTTTCAATGGAGGCTACTGATATGTCTTTTCGTATACCGGTAGGCTACACTACCACTATACATAAAGATATAAAGCCCAGAAAGCAGATCATCTCTGGCCCAGGAGTAGGTTCTGTGAATTTGGACCTTATCCCCTCGTGCACATGCTCACCCAGATCTGGATCGTTTAAGTTATGAAATTCTTTCCAACAATCTTCGAATGTCACCAATACAAGTTATTTCTTCATTATCTATCTACCATCTAGTAGGCTATTGACATGCGCAGTGTGCGAGTTATACCACGGTTTAACTACGGGGCGGGTAGGCGATTTTTCTTGTTTTTTTTTTAGTTTAAATGCTGATCCTGCCATTAATAGCAACAGCATAGACGTATGCCTATTATAAAGATAAAATCCGTTGCACACGGGTGGTGCCATAGGTCTATGTTTGCTTACATGAAACAAAATATGTGTTTACAATAGGCTATTTACATGAAACACCCCGATGGATCATTAATGGGCTACGCAAACTTCAATGAACTTGATAGTAAATAATCCACGGACCCCGACCACCAATGATGTGTCTTTTGACTGTTTAATTAAATCAACTTAAAATTACTCAACAACTTACATTGTTTCACAATCACATGGGCTATAGGCCTAGCCTATAAGGCTGTACACAGAGCCAAACACACGCGATAAGAGCAGCCAGCGGCACCAACCATATACAATAAACAATAACATTATGGCATAAGCTAACATAGTATGGCAATAGCCTATTATTTACAATAGGCTACAGTTAGGACTATAGCACAACACATTCATTATCTTTGACACAACCCCTCTCACTGCCTGGACGCAACGGCACACATACTGTAGGCTACACAACACAACGATGCGCATAGCCCTTCTCATAAGTAGGCGACCTACATAACAGCAATACTTAGGCCTACAACAACAGCAAATTTGAAGTAAAAGCAGTTACCTAACACAGAAGTGACCACAGCGGCCTGGGTTAGGCCGCTTTTGCTCGAGGTCCGGTAAGCCATGATGTGGACAGGCGATGACCTGATTTGAGCGCTTTCACGTTTCGCGCCTCTAACGTGCAAGCAGGCAATTTTTTCATGAATCATGAACTCAAAATACAATTTTATTTCTCTTATTTTACACATTTTAGGGAAAATCATGGCCAAAATATAATTTATTTGGCAATCATATCAATATTTTAGAGCTCCCCCACAATTTCACATACCATGTTTCCAGGGGAGCTCAGGTGGCCACTAGGGGAGCCATGGCTCCCCCTGCTCCCCCCTAACTCGCACCCTGGACATGTGAATGAAACCATAGACATAATATACATGAAACTCCCTGAAACAGAATTCACGCGGCCATTGTCTTTTCAAATAATTATTGTTATTATGAAAAACATTCACGAGTCGTGCCCATAGATCGCGCACAGGTTGCCGCCCCACCCTGCATGTTACCCTGCATGTTACCGCGTGGTGGCACTATCCTCGTAACACGATAGTAGTTCCTGCAAGTGCTGTCGCTCTAGTTGGTATTCCCCGGCGTATCCCCAACCCTCTTGCCAGTCTAGCTGCCGTTCAGTTGCTTGGCCTGCCCGTCCAGTCCATAGAGGTCCAGTCTCGCACGATACGGTGATGGCGGACAGCGAGAGTGATACCGATGGAGCCGGGAGCAGTTCTGCTACCCCTATGTCCTCTACCGCCTCGACATCCAGCAAGCCGGGAATACTGATATCCCAGTTTCGCCTGGAAGAGCTGACGAACCGCTTGGCCTCGCTACAGCAAGAGAACAAAGTGCTGAAAATCGAGCTGGAAACGTTCAAACTCAAATGCAAATCACTGCAAGAGGAGAATCGAGACTTGCGAAAGGCTAGCGTTACAATTGTGAGTATTCATTCAGCGTTGGGTGACAGGCTTGTTGCATGTCCGTTTTTTTAATGTCAGCACATGCCTGTAACCCAAATTAGTTTGCTAGGTTGGTGTGAGCCAAGGAAATAAGCTAATGATAGCCCGTGGCCATCGTAGACAGTCTTGAGATTCACTTGAGCTTAGCTAGCTCGGTGGCTAGTAGTATTTCGTGAGCTAGAGCCAGGTAAGATGCATAGAACTAGCTGGGAGCTAGGGAGTTAGCATATTTTGTTATGCTGAATCAGATTAGCATCTTCACCTGCCAGCTAACGTTATGTTGCAATCACGCTGTTAAAACACCAGTGGTATTGTGTAGCGTACCATTTATGTTACGCGCAGTGTTCTTTCTACTAAAGTACGCTAGTCAGCATGGACTTCCACTCTTTCTCATCCACCTTCATCATTCACAGTGTGGCCTAGTAAGCTAACTCGCTAACAACTTTAGCATCGCGGCCACCAGACAATCTAACGTTAATTTAGGTGTGCACACATGAGACAGCTGTCCTTTCTTGATGTCTTTTTCTGATGCGTAGGTGTAATGTTAACGTTATCCTATAGCTTACATGCATGGGCCAGCTGTTTAGGCTTGTTGTCTAACCAACCAGCATCCTCATTTGTCAAGGCGGCATATGAATATTTTAATTATTGGCAAGTTGTTTGCCATCCAAAGTCAACCAAGTCTGATTGTTTAACGCTTGTTTGTTAGCAAGCTACCAGGCTAGCTAATGTTATGGTAGATGATGTTGATGTAGATCAACCAGCTAAATACAAAATAGCACGAAAATTACACTTAGTTCGTAGTAGTTCGTAGGATAGTTGGTGCATCTTTTTACTTACTTGAGACTGCATTAGAGTAATTTCAATGAATCTCTGCTGAAGTTTTTATTGTTGTCACACGAACCCTAGAAAAGCTGAAGGACATTCTGTTCAAGTGCTGTTTAGTGTACCTGTATTTCATTTGGTTGGAAGAAGCTTCCCATGCTTACAATGAAAACATCCAATGTCGTCTTTTGTCCACTTGCACACACCCAAAAGTAACTTCAGCTCCTGCGAATCAGATGGGCTGAGATGATACGTGCAGGATTATTGTTAAGTTCTGCAAAACGTGTTCACAGCCACATATGGCCTTGTGCTTCATATAAAGTTTGATGCATTGATTGCCATATATGGTCATATTTGGATTCTGGATTGATTTTGTTCGTGGTGATATTTTTATGTGGTGTTTCTGGTATTGTGCCCCCCGGAGCCAGGTTGCTTGCTTCTGAACTAGGTGTGGTTAGTGAGACTGGATGAACATTTTGCAAATGCTGGCTTGTAACCCTTCCCACTTTTGCCAAAATCTAAAAGAATTCCAGTAATGTGAGGAACTTCATGAATGTCTTGTTTCTTTCACCACTGTAAAAATCTTGAACGTGCCCTCTGTTTCTCTCCTCCCTCTGTAGCAAGCCAGAGCGGAACAAGAAGAGGAGTTCATCTCTAACACGCTGTTTAAAAAGATCCAGGCCCTGCAGAAGGAGAAGGAGACTCTGGCTGTTAACTATGAGAAAGAAGAGGAGTTCCTCACCAATGACCTGTCACGGAAGCTTATGCAGGTGGGTCAGGGTCGGAAGGCTTATGTTGGAAAACTGAGCTGAGATATAGTTTGTCAGCGACAGGTTTATGTTTCAAAAGCTCTGAGACTGATGCTCATAGTCTTATCCAGTCGACCCGAACCTAACACTTGTGTCAACGATTTATTCAGAGGTGAGATCCAAAGACCAAAACAGAACTCGGAGTTTAGGTATCACATATGTCATTAGGTGTTAACATTATTTGCATTAAAAAAGTCCTCTGAACAGTTCACTGTAATTTTTTGTTTTGTACAGGCAGGATAATTGCAGGTAAGAAAGATCTGTAGGTTGTAGAATGTTTATTTGTTATATAATAACAAAATTGTTGATAACCTAGGCCTAGTCCACTGCATACTGTGCTAGACTACTAGGAGAACTCTGATCCTACAGAGCTTTTTGAATGAAACGTGTCAAGATGCGAGGGGGGAGAGGTGTTAAAAAAATGATCACTCACAACACAAGAACTGTGGCGGAGGATCTTTAGACCAAAGACAAACCAAAGACTGCTCATAGTGCAGCATTAGAGGATATAATTTGTAACTGACTGGAATTGGCTTCTTTCTCTCCTGTAATACCCCGGCCTCGAGTCAGGCTGCTTGGTCCCCATCCCAAGAGAACAATGGCTGAAGGGTTTTTATAAATGTGAATGTGAGTCATGTCAAGACTGCTAGTTGATTTGATTGGTTGAATAAAAGTAATGGCTTATGTGATTGGTTGGATTTGAATCCCTGTAGGCACAGTGACTTAGATTTGCTCACATCTGGTCTGAGCTTCCCCTTCTGTTGTGTGAGTCAGCAACATGCCTCAGTGGTTGGAAATTGCACAAAAGATAGAAGCATCACACATCAGTGAATGTGTGTGTGTGGTGGTGACTCCCTGGGAACCGGAATAAGAATCCAGAATAAGCCACAGGGTTCTAGAACCTCTGAGGGCATTCCAAACAGCTGCTATGTGGAGTGCTGATTTGCTGATGTGACAGGGTTACCATCCAGATCATGTTAAACTACTGCTACTGCAGCCAGGCAGTGTGACGCTGCCCACCCGTGTGCTTCTCTAGTAGCAAGTGTGGTGTGGCAGTGCCAGGAAGGGAGCCAGCTGGCACCTGAACACAGTGGAGTGAGTCAGACCTTGACCGTGAGAGGAGAGAAGCTACTGCAAGAAAGGAGACAGGAGACAGAACACAGTGCGGAATGATTGAGAGAGAGAGAGAATGGGGATGTTACACCTGACTGTCTTAGGCTACATGTCATTTTTTATTAGATATTCCAATTAATTTCTAGCCTTAAGGGATTTTTGTATTTAATATATTGAGCACTGAGTTCCAATGCTGTTTTTTTTTTTTTTTTTACTTTGGCAACATTTATGCATGGCAGCCAGTGCCAGCAGAGATTATTGGATTCGAGAGAAAGAGACCAAAGTAGGGCTTTAACTAGGTCTGTCTATAACTGTTTTCAGACATGTCCTCTGCACTTTATGCAGATCTTTGTCAAACGGATGTTCGACCCTGCTGGTGATTCAGATATGATGCTTACGTGCGGACATTGGTGTGGAGGACACCGACGCACATGAACAGAATCTCCGTGTGGTTGAACAGGTTGAACGTGGTTGAACACGCACATGAACAGAATCTCCGTGTGGTTGAACAGGTTGAACGTGGTTGAACACGCACATGAACAGAATCTCTGCATGTTCTTCGCTTCGTTCAGACCAGAGATCATTTACGCAACGTCCGTCCAAAATACTAGGAGGGAAGTAGTGCAGGAGCCCCCTAAGTTCGGAGTTCCAAATGTCGGGACGACGGGATACGTTGTTCAGATATACGGCCCAACCGCTTGATATCCGCAGAACATGCAGACCTACACCTATGTCTGAAAGTAGCATATGAGAGAGAGAGAGCGAGAGAGAGGTCTGTGTTTCGGCGATCTGTGATTCCAACCCACCAGGCAGCCAATTAAAACATGCCGTGCCACTGAGCCCTACACACACACACACACACACACACAGAGTCCCCATGAGGCTTAATCTGCTGTGAGCTGACCTTCCTGTCTGCAGCCCCACCAGGTTCTGTCACCTGCCCTGCAGTGGGGAAACTTAGCTGTTACTTGCCCTGCTCAGGGTGGCTTAGTCTATTACAATAGGCAGGCTTACAGGTGAATGGTGCTGGTGGTAATGAAACTTCCCATTGCTCACCCCAGCCAAGAACAAGTGGCTGACATCACACGTGTTAGAATTAGAATGAAATCTAGAATTAGAATTTAGGTTTTAGTTACTCTGCTAAATTGAAGAATTTGGAAAGTCCTCAACACAACCGACATCTTTCAAATGCAAGCATTGTCGAAATATCATCCTGTCAGGGATTTTGTAGAAAGTTGGGCTCAGATAGCATTGCTCATTGTATCATGTCCGTGTAACATGGTTAACGTGTCAGGCTCATTCTGACCAGACAGACAGACATGAGATACCAGATGGATTTTGGCAGCAGAGACCACACAGATGGCAGGAGATCCTATTGGCTCAATCCAAGCATTTTTGCACGCCATGCCATTGCCACCGCCACCCTGTTGAAGCCAGTGTAATAACTGCACTGGTAGAGTTTCGAAACGGAGACCACGATCGGCCCAGCCGTTATTTGACCCCTGTTCAACCCCTCTTCTGTGAATTTGAATCAAGCCAGTCAGCATGAGTTATTTCCAGATTGAGGTAATTCAGTTAGGATCTGGGTCACAAACATAGATTGTTAAAGGAAGAAGTACTGTGATGGCCTGGGTCTGGGAACTTACCATTGGCAGTTCTCAATCCGATGAGCGGGATAAACGGTTGTCTTTCAAATTTTTTCTGTACTCATTCTGAGTACCCTGATGTCAATTTGAGAATCGGTCTGGTGTTAGCCAGGCTATCACAACCTGGGAGAGAAGCACCAATCAGCAGTACAAGAGCAGTAACTAGCTAGCCATGGCAAGGCATTCACTCTGAAACTGGCCCAGATGGGATGGGACTCTTGAACAACACACTTGGAGAGGTTGGTCACACAGCAGGAACAAACAGCCCATGTTAACACTTTCCAACATAACATCAAGTTGGGTTGAACCCTAGTGGATGCGTTAGATAGATAGATAGATACTTTATTGATCCCCAGGGGAAATTCAAGGTTGGGTAGGGATCTCTACGTTGGTAGGGAGTAATGTCTACTACTGCGCTGTCCCAAGATCAGGACTTCGCTTGCTTTGTTAATCTACATCTGAGCATTTCTACGAGCTGCAGACCTGCCTGGCTACCTATTATTTGACCAGTTCTCAACACTTTACATTAGAGACCAAACAGAGCTGAACTGCCAACACAGTAGGAGCTTTACATGCAGACAGTTGGTTGGACCTATTTCTTCTCTCTTATTTCTGGATGTTGGCTTTTATGGGTGTAAAAGTTGCTGGGTCGCAATGCTTCATTCAGAAGTAAACAGTAAACAGATTTCCTATTCATTATTTTTATTTGGTAGTAGTTGCATCACTGTGTAACAGCAAGAGACCCTATTTACTGGTGAATATAATGTATTAATATTTCTCTGAGTCCACAGGAATATACATGTGTCTGTCTGTGAGTGTCTATTTATTCATGTTTGTGCACATCTGTGTGTTTGTTTCTTTTGTATTTACGTATTCTCTCTCTCTCTCTCTCTTTCTTTCTTTCTTTCTTTCTCTCTCTCTCTCTCTCTCTCTCTCTCTCTCTCTCTCTCTCTCTCTCTCTCTCTCTCTCTCTCTCTCTCTCTCTCTCTCTCTCTCTCTCTCTCTCTCTCTCTCTCTCTCTCTCTCTGTGTGCGTGTGTGCGCATGTTCTGTCCTCAGCTCCAACATGAGAAAGCTGAGCTGGAGCAGCACCTGGAACAGGAGCAGGAGTTCCAGGTGAACAAACTCATGAAGAAGATCAAGAAGCTGGAGAACGACACCATCTCCAAGCAGCTCACGCTTGAGCAGGTACACTCTCCTTGTCATTTACTGTTCCTCACACAAATGCACGTTAAACCACTTCCTGTTGCTCAAGGAGGGTGGGAATAAGAGAAATTGTTCCCAGGTGAGAATGTGTTATGCTTTATCCTGTTTGTCATATCCTGTTACTCACACTCGATTGGGGAATTGCTCCTGAGGTCACTTCCTGTAGTAGCTTGTACACATGTTGGAAATGGTAATGGCTTCTATTATCATATCCTGTAATTCACAACCATGTTGGCAGATAGTATGCACACACACACGATTATTGTTAGTGGCACAAATAGACGTTATATGAGATTGTTACATATGTTGCCATCTATTTTGTTGACAAGTCATGTTGTTTATGTTGATAAGTTTAACTTGTGTGTGAGTTAACTGTTTGAGTGCACATGTGTGTGAGTCAGCTGTTTGAGTGGTGTGTTTGTGTTTGTAGCTGCGGAGAGAGAAGATTGATCTGGAGAACACGCTGGAGCAGGAGCAAGAAGCGCTGGTCAACAGACTGTGGAAGCGCATGGACAAGCTAGAGGCAGAGAAGAGGTCTGTGAGCGTGTGTGTGTGCGTGAGCGTGTGTGTGTGCGTGAGTGTGTTTGTGTGCGTGAGTGTGTTTGTGTGCGTGCGTGTGTTTGCGTGCGTGTGTTTGTGTGCGTGAGTGTGTTTGTGTGCGTGCATGTGAGTGTGTGCGTGAGTGTGTTTGTGTGTGTGTGTGTGTGCGTGTGTGTGCCTGTGGTTCTGTGCAGAAGATGTGTGCAATATCATTGTGCAATTGTGAAAACTGCATGTTCCAGAATCTGAGTTATTCATTGCATTGGCATGGCCTCCCACCTTGTTGCCCGCGCAGCATCGTTCTGTTACTTTGTGTTATTGTGTCTTTTCATATCTCTAGAGATGCACACAGCAACCTCTGTAAGTCTTGCATAAGGTTCATGACATGCCTGACGTATGACGCTGTAGGTAGAGTGAAAGCAGCAGCAGAGATTTACACCAGGCCGTGCAGAGACCTGCGATGTTGCAGCTGTTAGCTGTAAATTGGTCAGAAGTGGCTGAAAGCCTCAGTAACGGGGAGTTGTGAAGGTGCAGTGTCATCATGACACATGACATGGCCTTTGGTCAGAGGAGAGGAGGACGACGACATCATCTTGTTCTGAAGAATGGCGCCAGTGTGTAAAACTAGCACAATTTCACTGGCAGCTGCCTAGTTGCAGCTCGTCCCCAATCTTTGGCCTGTGTAAATGGCCAGTTGAAAAACATTTTTTCAAATTACTGGGCCGTGATGTTTTCGACGGTTCATTGGCAGTTAGAGGACAAAAGTTAGCTTTGGATTCTGTGCCGCAGAGCTTGCACACTCTGCTGTGCCTATCTGCAGTTTGAGGCTGTAAATTGTTCACAGAAGTGGTTGAAAGTCTTGGCAACACGTAGAAGTAATTGTGTGATGTCAAGAGTCCATCAGTTAGTTGGTGTGCCTGTTGGTTGCCAGGTAACCGTCTCTGCCATGTTCCCTCTCTGACCTGACAGGATTCTTCAGGAGAAGCTGGACCAGCCTGTCTCGGCACCTCCGTCGCCACGGGACATCTCCATGGAGGTGGACTCCCCAGAGAACATGATGCGCCACATCCGCTTCCTCAAGAGCGAGGTGGAGCGACTCAAGAGGGGCCTCCGCACCACGGAGATGCAGCGTGAGTACCTTGTGGGACTCTAAGGGCCTCGTCATGGGGATCTATCTCAGTCCAGTCCTCATCTCTTCCTCCAGCAAATACACCTGAAAGCGTGTCTAGATTCTGATTACACCTGCATGTCAGGCTTATATTTGGTCTAGTCTTTTTTTTTTAAAGGACTGGAAAAATAATGCCACATCTGTTGGCTTTGTCCTCTAGAGGGAGACATTGCCCTAAGAATCATGACTTTCTTCCCGTTACTGATGGCTTGTGAACAGTCATACATTTTGGTGTTCCGTTTGTAAATGCATTATTGTGTAACCAGCATAGTCACTAGGAGAGAGAGAGTCTTCAGAATGCTGCTCTCTCTATCCATTTGCAGTGGTAGTTGCACAACAGTGCTTGCTGTCTGGAAATGCGACCATGTGCAAGTTTGAGAGAACTGCAATACCAGTCTGTGACCTAGAGGGCACCATGGGTCACCAAAAAGTATCCAAACGGTTATATCACTGTGAGCTGCAACTCACGTCACAGAGATCTATCCAGCAGTGATGATGCCCCTGACCAGCCTCATCATTGAGATTAATGACCAGTCATATCAGGACATTGTAACACACTGTAACATGAAACTCCTTTGGAAGTAGAGTGCGGCGAACACACACAGGACACTCAGCTTGCACTTAAACACCGTCATACAAATAATATGATATTTTTTTTATATCTGTACACCATGCAACATTAACAATAATAATCCTTATCTCCTATTCTCTCCCATTCATTCTTTCTCTCTCTCTCTCTTCCTTTCTCTCTCTCTTTCTTTTGCTCTTTCTCACATTCTCTCTCTCTTGCTCTATCTCTTTTCTTTTTCTCTCTTTCTCTTTCCCTCTCTTTCTTTTTTCTTTCTTTCTTTCTCTTTCTTTCTCTCTCTCTCTCTCTCTCTCTCTCTCTCTCTCTCTCTCTCTCTCTCTCTCTCTCACAGACACAGAGAAGCGTGCCCAGTACATAGAGGAGGAGCGGCACATGCGGGAGGAGAACATCAGACTGCAGAGAAAACTCCAGAGAGAGATGGAGCGCAGAGAGGCGCTGTGCAGACAGCTATCAGAGAGCGAGAGCAGTCTAGAGATGGATGACGAGAGGTACACACACACACACACACACACACACACACACACACACACACACACACTCCAGAGAGAGATGGAGCGCAGAGAGGCGCTGTGCAGACAGCTATCAGAGAGCGAGAGCAGTCTAGAGATGGATGACGAGAGGTACACACACACACACACACTAGGGCTGTCACTTTACGTTCGAAAATCGATTGCACAATCGATTGGACCAACCAACAAAAGTTTCGAAAACGAAAACGATTTTAACCAAATATGTACACTATTAATTTTAAACGAATTAAACAAATGAAAAAGATACATGTAACAAAACTCAGGAACAAGCAGTAAGCATTGCGAAAGCTAAAAAGAAAATTCCCACCAATTTTACGCACCGGAAACAGCTTTTTCAATCGTCTGCTGTGCTGCTGGTGTTTTGCTAAAAAATTGAGGACAACGCGATCAACCTGTGCGACATGAGAGATACAAGTGAAAGGCCCTAATAACTTTTGGGTATATCAAACTATGGAGAAGGACAAAGCGGTATGCAAACTGTGCAGTCGTGAGTTCTACGTAGGCGAAATTTGTTTGACAATTCTAATTGTAAACGCAGCCACGTTGAAGCCTGCAGTAATGTTTTTCACTGATGTTATGGCAGTCCACTTTGCTTATTGTTTTTCGAGAATGTTGCACTCCTGTTTGTCATTGTGCGCGAAACTTCACGCCATTGTGCGTCTTCAAGCGCCCCCTTTACGTTCATCCTAATGCCTGTTAGTTCGTGGATTGTCCTATATTTGGCGTTGAAAATTGAAGCGTCTTTAGACATGAAAATCGATTTTACAATCGATTCAATGAACAATTATGTCTCAAGAATCGAACAGGATTTTTTCACAAAAGTGACAGCCCTAACACACACACACACAAGCTCCAGAGAGAGATGGAGCGCAGAGAAGCACTCTTACATCCCACAACTACCTCACGGTGGTGCCGTTTCCCCTGTTTGATTTTAGCTGCTCGGCAGTACGTTTGGGTTCTCTTGTCCTGTATTGTTTACAGGTGAGACCTACTGTATTGTGGCTGGGTGCAGCTGGATACTGTATTGTGGCTGGGTGCAGCTGGATACTGTATTGTGGCTGGATGCAGTTGGATACTGTATGGGTGCAGCTGGATACTGTATTGTGGCTGGGTGCAGCTGTCCCAATAAAACCCAATAAAAATGTTTTTGAGCCAGACACCCTCCACGCTTGTTTTTGGCTCTGCTTTTTTATGCTGTCAGGTAGTAAGAGCTAGCCTGGCTCCGCCCTCCTACGTACATCCGCTCAATTTTCATTTTACTTCAGTACATCGTCTGGGATTTCGGTATATTCGCGGGTTTTCTCAGGCCAAATTTTACCTGTCCAATCAGCGAACAGAGGGGGTGGCTGAGAAAGATGACGTTAAGGTTGTGCGCTAGTTTGAGCATGATGTACGTCGCGACCAAACGTTTGCGATTGGTTATGGCAGATCCAGAGTGGCTCTGGGCAGATCCAGTAGTTTTAAACTTCAACAGAGTACCCGCATTCAAGGAAGTTAACGCTTGGCAATGGAAAGTGGCCAGACTCTCTGTACATTATGAAATGTACGAGAGTCTGGTAGAACCAAGTAAGAGCAGCCTAGATATAAATGGCAACAGGTGTGTACACACACACACACACACACACTAAATGCAGAGAAATTATCTGCAATTTTCTGACAGCTCTCAGAGTGAGAACTCTGGAAATTGACAACGGTGCAGAGCACGCTCTAATGACACATACATATATACAAACACACATGCACAAAGAAACACGCAAACATATGTAGGTACATACATATATACAAACGCACATTCACAAAAAACACGCACTCATACATATATACAAACACGCATGCACAAACAAACACGCACACATATAGGTACATACATATATACATTTATTTACATACACTCACAAATACACACACACAAGGCATGATTGTTCCTGTGTATCTCTCTCTCTCTCTCTCTCTCTCTCTCTAGGTATTTTAACGAGATGTCTGCCCAGGGCCTGCGGGCTCGAACCGTCTCCAGCCCCATCCCCTACACACCCTCCCCCAGCTCCAGTCGCCCGATCTCCCCCGGTACGTCCACACACACACACACACACACACACACACACACACACTTTCTCACACACTCTTTCTCTCTCACACACACACACACTTTCTCTCACACATGCTCACATTCTCACATTCGCTTTCACATGCACATACAGTTTACTGCACTTCACTACACACTTTCATACTCTCTCATACACATGTACACAAAAGTTATGTAATGGACACACACACACACACACGTTGAGGGACGTTGACTCGGTAGATACAGACTAAGACCAGACTTGCTGTGTGTGTGAAGTTGAGCGAGTGGCCTGGAGTCCCTGCTTCAGTTCTTCACCAGCTCTGCTGCTTCCAGACAGCTGCTGCAGCTGCCGCCCACACTGAGGAAGTCATCAGACCTGTTCAGTATAGTCCACTTGCTGTGAACTATAAAACGACTACTTTTACTGGTGATGGGAAGCCCTTTATACAAACACAAAACCAAAGGTTACCTGTACAGTACATACAATCATTGGACCCATTATGCAATCGCCTCACATTATCTATCGTGTGAAACGTAGACAACAACATTGACCTCTTATTATCTATCGTGTGAAGCAGACCTCTCATTAAAGTTCAAAATCCCGTTAGGTGCTAATGAAGGGCTGTGCACAGGGATTTTGAAGGTGCTGATGATGTGCAGTAGAACGGTTGAAACCTCAAAAACGAGTATACATCGCACACTGGAGGATCTATTTTTGCTGATTTCATGTGTTTGAACACATTTCATTTAGGCCATTACCCATGTCAACCCCCAACAATTGGTTTCCATAGAAAAATGTACTCTGTATAAAAATATACTCCTATTTACAAAAATACATATTGACCTCACATTATCTATCGTATTAAACGTAGACGACAACATAAGGTAACCCTTACTGTGCCCTCAATAAGCTTCCAGCAGATTTTTTTAGTGGTCAGCTCTTATCTCCTATGGCTGTGGTATAATCTTTAATAAGCCCCCATTAGCCAGTGTTTTTTTTATTTTATTTTTTTATAGCGTTGCAGGTACAAGGGTTGGGAACATTTGGTCTCTATTCAGGCATACCTTTGAGATGGAGACGTCCTGATTGCAGGGGTGGTTTGATAAAAGAAGCGGACTCAGGTGTCAAGCTCATGCCCCCCCCCCCCCCCTCTTTCACTTCAGTTCGGTTTACTTGAATTCAAATGAGATTTATGAGCATGACTATTTCTAAGCTGTGTTGCTAAAGCCAACATGGTAAACACAATAACCTAAACACATCTGTAAAAAAACAAAGAAGAACAGACATCAACAACGTCATACTCTTTTCACCCTCGTTTGGTTTGCTTTGCTTCTCTTCCTCTACCTCCACCTCCTTCTCTACTTCCTTCTCTTCCCCCCTCTTCCTCTCTCTCTACTTCTCTCTTCCCTCCTTCCTCTCCTCTTCCCTCCTCTATTTCCTTCCTCTCCTCTTCCCCCTCTTCCTTCTTCCTCTCTACTTCCCTCTCTTCCTCTCCACTTCTCTCCTCTACCTCCTCTTCTTCCTCCTCTTACCATACTCGGACTTGTGCTTCATATGTAAGCACTCCTATCCTCTAGTACTAATATTGACAGATGCAGTGGTCCTAGCTATAGTCTCCTGTGCACTGTAGCTTAAATGTTGTTATATTGCTGTAGCTGTAACTCTCTTTAATGTTAATTGCTAAAAGCAACACCAAAGAGTTTTTTGTACCTTAAAATAATGTTTCCAAAATCGTTTTTAGTGGTTCATCAACTCGTAACAGGGTGAACGGCACTTCTGCATTCGCTTTGTGGCCCTCTATCGGCTATAACCACACTATGTAAGTTTGCCAGATCGGGTAGCGGATCTGTAGTTTGATGGAATGACACATAAGAAACTACAAATTTGACTAGCATCTGATGTTGCAAAACATCGTACTTTCATAAAATCATGCAACATATTCTACCTTGTCTGTCGACATCGTTATTTGCAAAGCCTGTGCTGGATAAAGAAATAGCGCCCGTGCGACAGAGGAAACATTCTTTGGTGTTGCTTTAAATGGTATTCTATTGCTGTAAGTCGTTTGGATAAACACGTCTGCCAAATGAATACATGTAAATGCTTCACACTGATCCTGCATCAGACAGTTGATCAGCCGCTGTTTGCTTTACAGGGCCTTGTGCAGGTGAACCCAAGGCTTAAGTGTTCCACCAACCATGGGCCAAAACTCTGAGTTGACTTATTTGTCTTGTCCCCTGTGAAGTTATTGCCAAATGACACACATCGGTTGTTTCTGGCTGAACGTCTGGCCATGGCTCTTATTCCAGTCTCAGTACTCAAGCGCCAGGCGTTCTGTGCTCCACTCTCCCTGGTTCCTGCTGAAAGGTTAAGCAAACGGTTATCTGTGTTATTGGGTGTGGTTCTGTCTGGAACCCCATGAACTTGAGTCCTTGAGTCTTCAGTCAACAGAAAACTTCAGACGTCATGTGTGTGTAGGTGTGTTTATCTGTGTGAGAATCCTCAAAGGCTTTATCGTTGTTGCTGACCAGAGTAGATTAATGAAGCAGAAGTACTATTGACTTTGGTTCTGTCTGTATCGGGACACAATTTCTTTTAGTCTGTCTGTCTTGCAGTAAAGTTAATGTGCGGTGAGTGTGAAAGAGAAAGGGAGTTAAACAGGAGAAAGGTGGAAGACAAATTAAAGAAAGGTGCTACGTTTGTTTCCCTTTTGGCAGCTGAAAATGACAAGGGCTTAATTTTAATTTCGCTTTGGAGGTTTTCTTTGTTAGACTGATTTTCTCAGGATATATATTTATTTATATATTTTGTTATTTTGATGGTCTTTTTTGATCTTCGTCTTTAATGGCTACCCAGCTGAGCAGTACAGAGAGAGAGAGAGAGAGAGAGAGAGATGGCAGGATGTTGGCCCTGTTCCCGTGCCCTGCACCCCTCCTCTGTCTGTCTCTCTTTCTCTCTCTCTGTCTCTTCCTCTCTCCCTCTCTCTCTCTGTCTGTCTCTCTCTCTCTGTTTATCTCTCTGTCTCTCTTTGTCTGTCTCTTTCTCTCTCCCTCTCTTTCTGTCTCTCTCTCTCTCTCTCTCCCTCTCTCTTCTCAGCCAGGCAGAGAGGAAGTCAGTCAGCACATAACCCATCCCTCGTGCCCTTCCTCTCTACGCTCATTTCCTGTTCCCTTCTGGAACCATCGCCCAGGTGATCGTGACCCTCGCCGCGCGCCACTTACCTAGTCACTGTTGACCGAGGGTTAAATGAGGCGGTGACATCACTCGGGCTACCGCTCCAGGGCCCCCGTGCTTTGTCAGCGGAGACTGTTGCCAGGCTCACACGCGCCTCCCCGATGGTGACTCGGCAATTTTTTTATTATGCCGCGCTAAGCCTTCCCCTCACATCAGAGGAGCTTTGAGTTGTGAGACGCGGCGGGGCAGAATAGAGAGCCTCGTTGCTCTCGGGGCGCTTGTCTCATGGACGCCCCTCGTCTCAGCCTCTCTGTGCACACAAAATCCCTCACGTGACTTTTGCGTGTGCCAAGGAGGTTATGACCTCAATGTGGTCTGTCTGTCTGTCTGTCTGTCTGTCTCTTGCCTGAGAGTAGGATCACAGATAAAAACTACTGGCCCATCTTTCATGAAATGTGGTAGAAAGGTATAGCAGCAGAGGCCAGGGAAGAACTACTGGCCCATCCTAGAAAGGTATAGCAGCAGAGGCCAGGGAAGAACTACTGGCCCATCCTAGAAAGGTATAGCAGCAGAGGCCAGGGAAGAACTGCTTTCATTTTGAAGCAACTCCAACTCACGAGGCTTGATAAATTTGGTTTCACTTCCACATGTACTGTGATGTGCCGCATTTGGTCTTGGTGGAGTTTGGTCTGCACTCTCGGTGCCCTACTTCAGATACAGTTCATGTCATACTACTACTGCTACTGCTACCTCAAGTACTACTACTACTACCACTAGTAATGAGAAAGATCATAGTACAGCAATAATGATGGCGATAATGCATTTACATTTCATTTATTCATTTAGCAGATGCCAAAGTGACTTAAACATGTCAATTATATTAGAGCTGTCAATCGATTCAAAAAATTAATCTAATTAATTACATACATCTAAATTAATCGCATATATGATTTTTGCTGTTAAAGTATTTTAGTGACATTAAAGTTCAAAAACTCTTTTATTATTATTTTAATAATGGCCATAATAATCTATGCACTGTAATAAATCGGATAACAATAGAGTGCATTTTCATGCACTCTAATAAGAAGAAGCCTAGGAAGAACAGTACAGTGCATTTTCATGCACTGTAATAATAATCTCTTTGTTCCTCTTACAGGTCTGTCGTACGCCAGCCACACAGTGGGCTTCACTCCTCCAGCCACCCTGAGCAGAGCCCCCCTCCCCCACTACACACCTCCGGGCCTGCACGTCCACCCCAGCTCCTCCCACGGCATCCAGGTACACACACGCGCACACACACACACACACATACACACACGCGCACATACACACACACACACACACACACACACGCACAGGCCTGCACGTCCACCCCGGCTCTTCCCACGGCATCCAGGTAAACACACACACACACACACACGCACACACACGCACACACACGCACACACACACACGCGCGCACACACAGGCCTGCACGTCCATCCCGGCTCCTCCCACAGCTTCCAGGTAAACACGCACACAAGCACAGACTCTTTCTAGCTCAAACACACACACTGCAAATACGACACATGTACGATATACATACACACAAAAGTACACAAACTGGTTTGTTTAGAGATGACATTTAGAGAGGAGTCTACAGCACTATTTTGCCTGTAGTAGTAGAAACAAAGACATTGAAGGAGCAAAGAACTAAAAAAAAAAAAAAAAATAAAGAAAATGTACACATGCTCCTCAATCTAACCACAAGTCCTAACTGCAAGCGATGTGATCAAATCAGTTAAATTACATTGTTTTCAATTGAAATGTCCTGAAAGTACGGCACACGAAGCGCAATGCAACGTGCCATTTTGAGCAAACTTTGGTTGGACGCCCCTGAAATATGATTTAATAGAAGGTCAGTGTAGACAGAGAGCATTTAATGCTACAAGACAGTCGCTCTCTGGGATCTTGTTAGAATACCCTGTTAGATGTTCTTGCCAGACAGACAACAAGGCTGGAATGTATCCTGTTGCCATAGTAACAAAGGTCACAACAAAGTTGTTACAAAAGCCAGATCCCACTCCCACTGTGTCCTGTCACCATGGCTTCCGCCCGGACCAGGAGCTCACGCTTCTATCCCACCTGTGCCCAGATACACCTGTTTCCCACTCCGCCACACCCGATCCTCTCTCGCGACCCAATGACAGAGCCGAGACGGAGTGACACTGTGGTGGAAGCGCGCGCTGAAAAGACCTTTATCTCCCCTTTTATGTGGCTCACAACGTATTCTATTCTAACTATGGTGTTACAGAAGCAATTCATAATATAAACATGTATCACACATATACCTTAATTGCTTCTGCAACATCATAATTCTCTTAGCCCTCTTAAAGTCCACTCTCATCTCCTTTGTCTTGGCAACAGTTAAAATTAGGTGGTTGTTTCCACACCATGCCACAAAGTGCCACAAAGCTGTTCACCACTTCTCTATACTCAGTTTCCTCCCCATCCTTGATAAGGGGGTTGAATCAAAGTTATCGCACAAGTTATTTACCCGGGCAAATATTATAGACCTCCATATAAAATATGCCTTATCTGCATATCAGAGGTCGTCATATAGTCGTCTCGGGTGTCCTGGGACTGTGTTCTTTCACCTGATCTGCTCTGGCTCGACTTTGCTATTCTTTCTTGTCGAGTTGTTTTGAAGTATTTCAGGTCACACATTGTCCCAGTTGTCTTTATATTATTACATGCCAGTGAATAGCTTGCTTAGGAATGAAGGAGGCTCTGGGCATGCGATGGCTTTCTATGGTGTGTGCTGTTGAGAGAAGTGATTTTTTTTTTTTTCCCACTAATGCATGAGCAAAGTAGTTGAAAAGTGATTTTATGTTAAAGATTATGAATATAATTGTAATTGAGGCTTAGTCCCTGAATGAAAACCTACTGTGTGGCAGTGGGAGTCTTTCACAGGTTGAGCTCCTTAGGATTGTTTTTGTGATCTTTTCAGGCCTTTGATTACATCATTGGAGGTTCCACATTTCTTCCCTGGTGGGATTACTGCTTAGAGAACATTCCTACTCGGGGTCAATAACTTCCGCGCACACCCGACTCCCTGACAAATCGCTCTTTCTCTCTCTCAAACACACACACACACATACACACACCACTTATGCATCACTCTCTATCTCTCTAATACACACTCCACACATGGATACATACATATTCACATCTATACACACATATTGTGTGTGTAGGGGTGTGCATGTGTGTGTGTGTCAATAAGGTTGCTTAAAGAACACTGAAATGTTGAAAGGGTTATGTCTAATAGCACCACTGTTATGATGGTATTTTGCTCTATAGTATTGTATAAATCTTAAAATGATGGTATTTAGCTCTATAGTATTGTAAATCTTAAAATGAACTTGAATCTTAAATCTTACTCCTGAAAAGTACAAACAAAAACCAGGTAGCATCTAAGAAGTATTAATCCTTAATCTCTAATCTGTTTTCCTTTTAAATTAAGTCTTTCCTGGATAAAAGGATAATAATTTGATGGTAAAAGCAGTTAGACTAACAGATTGTTTTTCCTTAACTGTCATCATTCCTTCTTCCTCCCCCACCTCTTCTGCTTTTTATTCAAATCACTCATGCTTTCTTCCTGTTTTTCTCTCTCTCCCTCTATCTCTCTCTCCCTCTCCATCTCTCTCTCTTGACAGAGGCCTTCCCCGCGGAGAAGCAACAGTCCAGACAAGTTCAAGCGCCCCACCCCCCCTCCGTCGCCCAACACACACTCTGGGGCGCAGCAGCACCCTCCTCTGCCTCCCCCACCCCCCCAGCCTATGGTCCAGTCACCCACGGCACCGCCAGCTAGCACACAACAGCACCCGCTGCAAGCACCCTCTCAGCCTTAATGCATGCACAGGACTCCGCTACGCTAGGCTAGGCTAGGCTAAGCTAAGCTAGGCTACTTAGGCTAGGCTAGGCTAGTGCAGCGATATTGCAGTTACTCATTTGGGGGGAGAGGCGAGTCGTCAGCAAGGCTGGGGACAGGAACAGGAGTTTGGTTTCTGGCGTGGCACTGAAACGGGCTGACTTGTGTATGTGCAAGTCGGCAGACTGGGACTCGTGTTTGTTTGTTTGTTTGTTTGTTTGTTTGTTTGTTTTATTTTGTTTTGTTTGTTCCTTTCCATTAGGCTTCTTTTGTTTACCACACAAAAAAAGAAAGGACAAAAAAGTTTCTGTATTTTGTTTGTTTGTGTGTTGTTGTGTATAGGAGTTTTGGGCGGGACTTACTTAACTTACTGCTAGTCAGATATGCGCTTGTGCTCAGGAGGATTACCTGGGAACACACAAACACACACACACACACACACACACTCACTCTTTTCCTCTTTTTCTTTAATTCTTTCTTTCTTTTTCTCTTTCTCTTTCTTTCTGTCTTTCTCTCTCTCTCTCTCTCTCTCTCCCCTACAGCTGCAGCTAGTTAGTAGTCCCACCTGGAAGGCGAGACACTACTCTCATTCTCGTGTGCCATCACTCAGTACAAACCTAACGCATCAGCCAGCGCCTGCGTCCCTCCCTCCCAGCCTCCCTCATCACCCCATCAATCGCACTTCTCCCATTGGATGGGAGTTCTTATTCAGAACAGGCCATACCAGCAGAACAAACAGGACAGCACGTGTTCCTAACGGAATTCTCTTAACGGTCATTATTACAGAGCATGTAGAGCTTTGATTCTGGAATGGTGGCTTTGATTCTGTAATGGCGGCTTTTAAGAGCCTGCTAACTTAGTTGGGGGAAGGTTGACGTGTTTTGTGAGGATAGTTCTGAAAGCATTGTGTGTGGCGTGTCCTAACCCTACCTTCTGCGTGTGGTACGGAGGTTAATGTGCAGTTCTAGAGGGTTTGGAGGTTCTAGCAGAGGAGGAGATTCAGGTACAGAACCCGTGTGTGCGGGCGGGGCCGGTGTGTGTCGTTGCTTCAGACGGCCCAAACCCTCCATCGCACACCACAGACGACCGAAACATCAGCTCGCAGAGCGAAGGCCCTCATTTTACTCTTAAGTGTTACATGAACATGTTCAACAGGAACAGTCCTGTTCAAGAAATTAACCTGAATATGATTAAAAAGCGTGTAAAGTTAAAACGTGTCTTGTCATTTGTCACTGAGTGTGTGTTTTTCTCTCTTCCAGTGGCTGAATGTCTCCACATAGTACTACTTACTTCTTGTTTCAAAATAAATTCCGTGTTTTATATGTGAACAGTAGCTTTTGTATACACAGTAAAATAGATTACAATAAATATATGTTGGGAATTTCTCTCTATGAACATAGTATTCACTTAGCATTAGCTCTGTCAGAACCTGCATTAGCCAGCATTAGCGCTGTTAATAGTCAGAACCTGCATTAGCCAGCATTAGCGCTGTTAATAGTCAGAACCTGTAGGAGCCTGATTTATGGCCTATAGTGGTTCTAAGGTTGCTTTCACACTGGGTCCGTTTAATTGGACTGTACTCGAATTCCCCCCTAGCCCTGACCCAGCTGCTCTCTGTTCACATAACATTTTTGTTTGCAGACCTGAGTACGTTATAGCTTCTTTTGACCAATATCGCTTGGCAACATTGCAAAAACGTCAGTTTATTTCCTGGTTTTTGAACAGATGGCATTCGAAATGCACCGGAGTTCTAACGAACCGTAGGCCTACCCCAGACCACTGTTTTCTAGCGGACCCGGTTTCGGTAGAGCGTTCACATTAGCAGAAATCACCGAACCATCGATCCAGACGAACTTGCGTCCGGACCAAACGGTCTAGTGTGAATGTGCCATTAAAGGACTCCGCTACACGGACAAAAATTTTGTTACATGTTGTTTCCTTACTGTTTTCTGTGATCTAATCGTCACAAACGTGACTGACTGCTGTGGACTTGGCACCATAAGCTTGTGTCTGTGTGTGTGTTTATATCTCTTTGTGGTATGTGTTAGGTTTCCACTCTGTGTATGCAGTATTCACAGGTGCCGTTATCCGATCGCTGGCGCCTCTTGGTGCCAGGCATAGTGCCAGCTCTCACCCTGTAGGGGGTGGGGGGGGGCTTGGGTATCAATGTAAGTTCATGCACAGCTAGTTCTATTCCAGTAAGCCAGGCTGACGGTCACACATAAATGACAATAACAATAATGTGTATCCGAGTTTATCTGTGGTTGTTTGTGTGTATGTTGAGGTAGTGTGCCCGCCTTGTACAGAATTAGAGATGCTGAGTTATTACAAAGTGACTATGTCTAACACTACTAGTGGTATGGTGCACCAAGGTACATGTCATTTGGTAACACACCTCTTAATCCTACAGAGTGTTCCACATCATCTTACATCCTCCAATCAGTGGAGACCCTGGAAACTGGAGATGTGCATATGATTCTGTTGTGTATAATATGACTGAGACCCTGGAAACTGGAGATGTATAGTATATAAGTATATATGCTCTTTTGATCCCGTGAGGGAAATTTGGTCTGCATTTATCCCAATTCGTGAATTAGTGAAACACTGCACACAGTGAGGTGAAGCAGACACTAATCCTGACGCAGTGAGCTGCCTTGCTACAGCGGCACTCGTGGAGCAGTGAGGGGTTAGGTGCCTTGCTCAAGGGCACTTCAGCCGTCCTACTGGTCGGGATTCGTACCAGCAACCCTTCGGTGACTAGTCCGAAGCGCTAACCAGTAGGCCACGGCTGCCCCACGTATTGGTACATATGTACGTATGATTCTGTGGTTGTGTATGATGTCTGGACAGATGGATGGATAGATTTACAGCATTGATCCCAAAACGAAATTAGTGTTGCAGCAGCACTTCACAGAACAAATATAACTTACAAAGAACACGTGAGACAACTGAATTTAAAGCAAATTGACTGTAGAGTGTGTTTATAACCCTGTTTCCAAAAAAATCGGGATGCTGTGTAAAATATAAATAAAAAAAACTGATGAAAACCTCCGATAACCATTATCTATAGACACAGTTTGATGCACCATCCACAAATGCTGGCTAAAACTACCATTCAAAGAAGAAATCATTTAGACTTTTAGATTCAGAAATACCCCCATCTTATCTGGGCCCAGGCTCATTTATAATGGACTGACGGCTCATTCACACAGTTGCGTGCATTGCAGAGCTAGAGACGCATCCCGTCCACTTTACATGGGCTTACGTCATCCGCCAAACTGAATTGTGGGTCCGTCGCTCGCGTTGAGAAGTTCAGCTGTTGCTGAACCGACGGACGGCACCGGCCAATCAAGCCAATCGACGGACGGCACCAGCCAATCAAATTACGGTTATACCTTCAGTCATTTGCATAGCTACCGTCGGGAACACCCACTGGCATGCGTTGACGGAACGCAACTGCTTAGGAGCCCTGAGGCCCTGTCCTTCCTCAATCAGAATTTGACATAAATTCATTCATTTGACATTTTTGAAAATGATGCACTCTGCGTCCTCTGGCATGAAGAAGTGAGGGGCCATCCATCTTGTGATTTGTGTACAGTTCATCTTTGATGGTATGTGGGTGCAGAATGGTATTATCATTTTTGCAGAGGTGGAAAGTAACGAAATACATTTACTCACGTTACTGTATTGAGTAGTTTTTTTGTGTATTTTGTATTTTTTAAGTAGTTTATAAAATCGGTATTTTAAATTTTACTTGATTACATTTTGAGTGAAGTATTGTACTTCGCTACATCAAAAATCCCATCCATTACTTGAGTAAAAAAAAAGACTAACGAAAACGGAAAGGGAGAGAAAAAAATCGCGCCCTAAACCACTAGCCTAGTGATAATGATCAGCATGTAGCCTACAACAGCACATGAATTAAACTGGCGCCATGCAGTCTTTATGAAAGTGATGGAGACTGGATCACGAAATGCATCAGATTAGCCTAACCTATGAAAGTGTATTTTCCGCTATTCCAATCGGTTGTCTCAGTTCGTTTTAGCACTAATAATTGCGGAGATATTTAAGCAAACACCATGGGATTTCGTGTTTTGACATTTGTGCTCACCTTTCTTTGGAAAGAAGTTTATTAGCAGTTGTTTCCCCTCATTTTGATGTCTCTTTTTCCTGTTTTGGGCTTTGTTTTTAGTAACCTGACTTGGCTTTCTTGGAGAAAGACATTGCACCAGCAGCAAAACAATTAGCGGTCCACTACTAGCGCTGCTCAACTAAATAAACAAAAGATAGACTACCTTATGAGTCGTGCAGGCGGACTAAACCATTTAGCTCTTTAGCAAGGGAGAGTGAGAGTGACCTTACACAGTTTTCACTATGTTTTGTATACAAAATCCACTCAGTCAAACTTTAAATTTCGTCTGACATTCATTTTGACATTTAATTTGGAAGTTATAATATTCAGGTAAAATAAATATATGGTGGAAATAAGTATTGAATGCTTTTTTTTTTTTTTCAGTAATTAGCCTAAACTTCCAGTGAGTCTATTTGAAATTTTCACCACACATTATATTAACACACATATAAAAAATCCAAACATAAGTTGCATAAGCAGTATCAGGTCTGATTTTGGCCCATTGTTCTAAACAGATTCCAGGGGTCCCTCTTGTGAATCCTGATCTTTAGTTACTTCCAGAACTATTTAATTGAATTGGCTGCCTTCAAGTCTTTCTGGAGCTTTCTCCGAGTGGTCCTTGGCTCTTGGAATTGACTATCCTTCTGACTCCCTGGTCAGAAATATTACGAGATCCTGTGCATGGCCGGTTGATGATGCAGTGATGTTTCTTCCACTTGCAGATAATGGCTCCCATGCTGCTTACTGGAAGATTCTGATGTTTTGAAATGCATCTGTAACCAGTTTCATTGATATGTTTTGCAACAATAAGGTTGCAAAGGTCTTGGGAGAGCTTTTTGCTTTTATCCATCATGAAATGTTTCTTGTGTGACACCTTGGTAATGAAAAACCTTTTTATAGCCCATCAATATGTAGGCTACTAACCAAGCTTATATTAATTTGCACAGACAGAAAGGATAACTAGTCTCTATACAGATTCCAGCTCGTTCCTTCCCTTTCCTTGCCTTAGTGCTTTTTCTTAGCGTGTTTAATACATTTCCCCTGTGTTATTCCACTTCATTACATGACTATACTTATGGAGTTGTTTGTTTTTATGTGTGGATTACCTGAGTTATTACTAATGCCTGGTGAAAATGTTGTGCCCCCTGTATTTTCACAGGCCCTCTCCTCCATTGGGGCCCTATACTTCCCACTCCCCCCCATTACGACGCCCTTTAATCTGCTGAACCTTCTGCTCGTTTCCAAATATAAAAAACACTCTCTGCAACTCAATATTGGCCTGCCTGCCTCAGCTGCCTGCGAGGGGCTTTTCAGTTATGCTGGATTACTGTTCACTGCAAAGCGACCCAAGGATGACTGCAACTAACTTTGAAAATCAACTACTGCTCAAACCTAAAGGAGAACTCCGGTGATTTTTCACATAGATCTCCATTTGTCAACGTCCTTTTCAGGCAAGTACCTCCACTCGGCAGCCATATTGCAACAGTTTTTGGGCACTTATCGTGCATCTATTTCAGCAGAAATGTGTGTGCGTAAAGGCTTCACGACACCAATCTTGCTCCAGCAGCGAGATCACAACAGATGATTGGCACGATGTCTTCAATGCACCCCACATGATTGGCTCAATGTATTTTACAACACACCACATGATTGGCTCAATGTATTCACATGTCGACGTTTTGCCGCGGAAGGGTTGTGATATGTGTAGACATATGATGTGTAGACAACTGCCATATTGGCGTTACAAACTGACCCCATGCATTACTATGGAGGATTTTTTGAGTGCTGTATCTCCTCATTAGAAAGTCTTTGGTAAAACTGGTTGTTCTGGTACCCCCCCCCCCCCCCCCCCCCCCCAAAAAAAAAAAAAGTAACTAAGTAACTTTTACTTAAAGTACATTTTAAATTAACTACTTTTTACTTTTACTTGAGTACATTTTCAGATCGGTATTTTAACTTGAGTTAACTTGAGTACTTGAGTAATATTTCATCAAGGTATTGGTACTTTTACTTGAGTACAATATTTTCGTACTTTTTCCACCTCTGCATTTTTGATAGTATGAGGGTGCATTATTGACTTTGGCAGCTTGCACATCTGGAAAGGCACAATGAATGTACACAGTTTTTGAGAAAAGTATTCTGCCATCCAGACATTTATTTTAGAGAAGACCTTGAATATTTCAGGAAAACCACTGCATTCTGCACATACACCAGTATGGGTCCATATAAAAATACCAGGGGCCTGTACTACGAAGCGGGGTTACTGGCTTATCTGGGTAACTTCGAGAGTAACTTGATCACCTGTGGCGTAACTTCTCGATTAGCCCGTACTACGAAAGGTTTTAACCGAGGTATGCTGCCATGGCAATTTACGCCGCATCTCTCTTTTAAAAATCGCCTGTCTCAGAATAGAAGAAGTCCAGGGCAATTCTGCGCAAAACTGTCACATCCATATTTAGTTGGCGTTACGGACGTGACCGTTTTGCGTGGTATTGCCCCCGTATCGTTATATAAAGCTCTTTTCTCGCTGTCTAGCTTTCTCCTCTTTGAGCAATCGATGATTTGAAAATAACTTACTTATCGTTAACTTAGATATCCATCTGATTGTTTCTCGTCCCGTCTCCTCTCCTCGCTCGTTTCAGGCTATCAGTCTCTTCCCCATAGTAGGCTATACTTTACTCACTGACTCAACTTTATCAGAATTCACAGATTTCACTGGCTGAGTATCAGCAAGCGAAATGATGGTTCCTGAAGCTCCTGAAGCTGTTATCCTGAACAAAAGCACTCTGGACAAAATGACACATTTTGCTTGCAAAAGACTGTTACTCTCTCAAAACACTTGAAACATGCAGCAAAAGCAAATCTTGCCTTCAAGCACTACAACTTGTTGCCAATTCAAAAACACTCTTTAATCAATCATTACACACTGGACAACAAAATGCAAAATCTAGTTCTCAAAATGAGCATTTTTGCTATGTCTGTTCCATTACTTTCTCATTTTTCTGGTATCAGAAAAAAACTGTGAAAAGACCAAATGTACTGAATAAAAAATAATTTATTCATTCCTCCCAAAATGTAACAGTCATTGACATGTAAGACATACAGCAAACACCTAGCAAGATACTGTAAATTTCATTGAACTACAACTTTCATCGAAATAGACCTACAGTAAACACCTTTTGTACTGTTTTCCCCACCAAATAGGCAATGCAGTAGGCCTACTTTGTCTAAATGTGCATTAGATCCATACTTGCAAATAGCAACACAGAACAGACATCTCTTATGTATAATGAATGATTGCTGATTGAAGAATTGTGCAAAGGAGTTTCACACAGGTGTATCAGAAATTCAGACTTATGCAAGGAATCTATACCACCTGTGAAAATATGTTTTCCTTTTGTTTAGCATGGGAAAACCAATAGAGTTTGGGGCTTTTGAATGACACCTGTGTTAACTGTTTTGCAAAAGGGTGTGAGAAATGTGTGAACCCAATGAAAATGTGTGAACACATTCGCAAGAGATGACTTCTGCTGTGCAAAGAAAGTAGTCATGAAGACCAAGTGGGTTCTAGTTTACTTAAGCAGGTAAAAGCAATCGAGAAAAACTGTAATCCTCCGTAACACATATTTGAACATGTGGAAATAAAACTTTACTTTTAGGCATTTTAGGCTACCCGGTCTGCAATACGTTGCCAACAGCCTTGCCTTGCTTTGTTCACTGCCGACGTATTTGATTTTTGTCGTAGAGTGGGGTTTAATTCCTCATAATTTGTTATAATAATTGTGCATTCCTCATCAGTAAAATAAGGTGATCGCGTCATCATTGAAAATGGACTTGCGCTGACTGTCTATGGCTGCAACCCGCCCCTTTTATGTGAACGCGCACAAACTCCAATTAGGTTAACCCCGGTTCAACAAATCAACTTCATAATCAGCGTCGTAGTACCGATCAACACCACTTAAGATAACCAGGTTTTGTCAACCCTGGTTTAACAAAGTAACCCTGGGTTACATCTGGTAACTGGACTTCTGGACTTCCTTCGTAGTACAGGCCCCAGGTGCTAAAATGTCCTG
Organism: Alosa sapidissima; assembly: GCF_018492685.1. Taxonomy (NCBI): domain Eukaryota; kingdom Metazoa; phylum Chordata; class Actinopteri; order Clupeiformes; family Clupeidae; genus Alosa; species Alosa sapidissima. The sequence continues at coordinate 7,680,885 of NC_055972.1, read as the reverse complement.
CCTGCAGTCCAGACCTGTCACATTGGGTGCATGATGGAATGAAAAACATGATTAAGGAGACCCCAGATTGTTAAGAAGCAAAGCTGAAATCCTATATCAGGCAGGACTGGGATAACATTTAATTCTCAAAACTCCAGCAACTGGTCTCCTCAGTTCCCAAACATCAACTGTTGTCGAAACAAGGGGTGAAGCAACAGTGATCAACATAACCCTGTTTCATTTAGAGCCAACAACTGGTCTGTTGTCTATGCTTTATTCTCAATTGAATACAACGTTTACATGATTTGCAAGTCATAGCATTATATTTATTATTTACATTTTATACAGCCTCATAGCTTTTTTGGAAAAGGCATTGTATTACAATAACATGCATAATGCAGAGAATACAATGTAAAAAAAAATATATATATATTTTTTATCAGTCATTGTATTTTGCAACTTCAGTGGGTAGGATTGACCTGTAGCGGCGGCCCCTCTAATAGCAGAGTCAAATGAGCCACTGACTCAAAACACTCTTTGTCTGACCAGCAGATCACGCAGGCAGGGGGTGTGAAGTGTGTTGTCTATTATGTTGAGAAGTTTGTGCTGCATTCTCTCAACAACCAGCTCAAGGGGCTGGGATCCAAAGCAGCCCCCTGCACAGAGACAGAGCTTGTTCAGTCTCTTTAGAGTTGCTGGCTCTGATGCTGCCCCCCAGCTGGCTGCAGAGAAAAACTGAACTTCAAAAAACGGTCTGGGGCGCGTTTCCCAAAAGCATAGTTGCTAACTAGGTTAGCTACTTTGTTGGTTGTAACTAAGTTGCTAACAGGTTAGCAACTATGCTTTTGGGAAACGCACCCCAGCTGGTCGACATCTTGCTGCACACATGAAATGCTTCTTCAAAGACATACAGTCTGCTCTATCGATCCCCTCCAGTATAAAGTTATTGTTACAGTTAAAGTATTTTGCATACATTTTTGTCCCAAGCGACTTACAGAATATGAACATTACAATACAATAGTTAACCCTCAGTATCGGCCTAAAGCCTCATCCTCAATATACTCCAGTCCGGTTTGTTGTCAAAGCTGTCTCGAGCACCCACTGCACTTCCCTCAGAGTCAATTTTGGAGCATAAACAATTAGGAAACTATTTCCCGGCCCGGGCCCTCCTAAAATCCACAACCATCTCCTTTGTGTTGGCCATGTTTAAAAGGAGGTGCAGTGCAAAAAATTGTATCTTACCAAGTGTTATAATCTTATATTAAGATAAAAAAAATCTAGTTAGTATTGTTTTTAGTATAAAGATACTTACTATGAGCTTTCTTGTAAGATCTGCCGAGATCAAAATCTTAATTTAAGAAGATTTTGACTTATTTTAATAACAAGAGAGCTTAAAGTAAGTATCTTTTTACTAAAAACAATACTAACTAGATTTTGTATCTTATTATAAGATTCTAACACTTGATAAAATATAATTTTTTGCAGTGTGGTTGTCCCACAAAGAGTGCGCCACAAAGTAGTTCACCAGGTCTCTCCCAATTCTCAGTCTCCTCTCCAGGGACACACCCCACCACTGCAGGGTCATCTGAGAATCTATGCAGTTGGAGTTGCACTGACTGGAGGTACACGGCATTACATTATCTCAAAAAACATTGAGCACCCTTATCAAAGTCTTTGTTAATGAGAACATCTAAGCTAATAAAAGATGACCTTTAAAAGGCATAAAACTGAAGCTAGCACATTTGTATCGGCACTTTTTCAGCTAAATCACTTCCCACTTTTAACTGTCTTTATTTATTTTTTACTCCAAAAATGTTACAAAACATGCATTAATACATGCACCTGTTAATAAAATGTAAAATAATTTTTCATCTCAAGCTTCGTTCCTTTTAGAGATTAGACCATTTTCCACTAAACATAATTATTATATATTTAATAATTCATAGTAACAGACATTTTGATAAGGGGTGCCGAAACTATCCTAGGTCTGCATCTCTGACATTCATCTGTCAGTCATTAATGTGTATTCAAAACTGACATGAATGTGTCCGGCATAACTCTCCCTGTCCCTGGGCTAGCTTCTCTGAGCCAGCTCTCCGCGGTACCCAGCAACATAGCCCTTTGCTCCTAAGCACCCCGGTGTTCCTAAACGCACACAGCTTTACAGGACGTGGGACCTTAATCCCCATCACCTCATTCGCGCCGAAAGCCTCGGAAAAGCGAGAGCATTTTTTCTTTTGTTTTCCTTTCTTTCTTTCTTTCCTTCCTTTCTTTCTTTTTTGTTCCCACTTCTTTTCCACTCTAGTTGGTCACCGTTTATGTTTCAGGACCCTCAACCTGACGTTAATCAGGTCTGAGAAATATTTCATTCTAAGCTCCACGTCTGAGCTCGGCCCTGGTGCAGAAGTTGCCATCCGCCCCGACCAAGTCAAACCCGCCTTAGACTGGTTCCATCCAGTTACGCTCTGTGTGTGTGTGTGTGTGTGTGTGTGGGAGGAGGGTGATGTGATTCCTGTACTCCATAAAGCGATTACACTGATAAACTTTCTTTGTGTGTGTGTGTGTGTGTGTGTGCTTATGTGTGGAGGAGGAGAAGGGTTGTGTGATTCCTGCACTCCATAAAGTTCACATAAACTTTGTGTGTGTGTGTGAGTGTGTGTGACATGTACAAATGAAGGTGTGTAAAATGTCTTGGGGCAATTACAGAGGAAAGGAAAGGAATCTGAGCCTGGAACCGACATTTAGACGTCCACCTTGCTGGGCTTCTAGGAGGACAGGTTCATCTTTATGTTTTAGGGTAGGTGGTGGGAGGCCATCAAACAATATCGTAGTTTCTTTTCCCCCCTCACTACCATAGGCTTCACTGTTAGCAGTTTGGGTTTGCAAACCACATGTTCTCTGTTATGGTGTCCTCAAGCTGTGTTTGTTGTTGTTGCATAGTGCAACTTGAACCAATCCAAGCAGCCGTCTGAAACGGAACGCTGTGAAGTTCTCGTGAACTCTGACCCCCCCAGGCAGAAGGCTAACAGAGTGGTGAAGCTGCTCCAACACTTCTCTCTTTTCACAAACTCGAGCATCTCAACCCTCTTATCTAACAGCTGGTCTCCTCCCTCCTGTAGATTCTCTCTCTCTCTCTCTGTCTCTCTCTCTCCATGGTAATGGCGCGATTTCTGTGGCGACAAGGTTAACCCAACCATACACGCACATCCTCTTGTGAAGTCGTGAGCTTAGGCTTCCCAGCACTGCTGGGAAATGGGCCGTCTATGTTTTCCTGTGAAGGAGGCGGGAGTTTTTTATTACCACCACTGAGTGCTTTGTGAATCATCACCTTTTACACACACACACACACACACACTAACCCCAATGCTACTCCAGGGTGAGATCTTCGAAGGAAGCTGAGTCAGCTCTGCTCTGATGCCTCCCTGCCTAAAACCTCCTTGCTATCTAAGATACTACGCTGTGTGTGTGTGTGTGTGTGTGTGTGTGTGTGTGTGTGTGTGTGTGTGTACGTGTGTAAACTGTAGGGAGGTTTCTCAGGTTTGTTTACTATCAGTTACTCATTGTTGTCAACTTCATAGCACAGGCTGTTATTGTGGTTGTGTACGATAGCATGTGGCAGCACCTTGAAAACAAAGAAGCAGCCATTTACACAGAAGAGCAAGCAAGCAGTGAACAGAGGTACTGGATAAAAGCAAGTAAAAGAGTATGCACACAGCTAATGCTAATGTACATAGAGCTGCTGGATAAAAGACTTCATTAGAGAGCGGAAGGCAACAGTATGTGTGGATTAAGGACCGCTCACTCCATGAATGAAAACTATAACGTCAGCGACAAAAAAAGTATCCTTGCTAATATGAATGACGACGTCCACACATAAACTACAACGATAACAACATGGAGAATGACATTGTTGGGGATCACTTTCAGAGCGATTTAGAGAACGATATAAAGCTGACAGCCAATCCGAATCCATCAAATGATATAAATCACTCACATTCACCAATACGTGGAGAGACTTTCCTTATCACTGGTCAGTGTGGATGCTTATATTGTTATAGTTATAGTTATCTTTACAGTTATCATTCCTGGTGTAAACGACCCTTTACTCATGCTGTCATGGCTCTGAAACTGGAATGCTGGACACTTGCACTGACAGCATAAATGACACAAACCCTAACAAAAACAGATCTATCGGAATCTTGCAGTAATTTGGGGCACAATATTATAGTAATCACAGGTATATAGAGATAAATTGGAATTATAAGAATCTTTTTTTTGGGACATTCTATATGTACGGAGGCGAACTGAGCTAGCATGCTAGTTGCCTGTGTAAATCCTCACACCCCTAACCTTAAGAACGCTTCTAACCGCTGAGTTGGAAGCCTGGGCTTTTAGCTCAGTGGTTAGAGCGTTCGTCTCCCGTGTTGAGGTGACGGGTTCGAGGGCCATGAGCGGCGGACGAATTACGACCTCGGTTACATATAGAAGTGCTATACGATTGTAGGCCTACTATAGCAACACTACAGAAGGCAAGGATATTGGTATTGCAGAACATCATAGAAGTATTATCCACTACCGTGGAACTACTATAGAAATCATATAGTGTTACTTTAGTTCTGTTTATTAAGGGAAAATGCTTCTTGCCCAATTCGGCATGTGAACACAATGGAGAGAACTGGATTAATAGGGGTCCTGAGTTTGCTGGGGTCTGCTACCTACAGACACACTGTGTTGTCTGTGATTCACTTTGAACGTCTGTGAATGCACGCAAATGGTCTAAGTAAGTAGTTCTTGGCAAACAATCCTGGATACTGGACTTAGGGTTACCATTTCAGTCAAACAATTTGGAAAAGGTAACACAAAATATTCAAATGTGACAAATGTTCAAAGGAAACGTGTTCACAGCTGAAATGTTCTGCTAAGTGAGGGTATGCGCTGACACTTAAAGGAACACATCAACTCAGACCAATTAGTCTTTAGCTCCCTTTTAGCTATACAGGCTAGATTTAGGCCAACGGGTACTACCCACTTCCAGTTAATTATGCTAAGCTAGGCTAATAGTGTCAGACTGGAGAAGGTGTATTATTTTACCGAACTCTGGGGTAGATGGCAAATAAGCTCATTTCCCAAAACTGGACTAGCCTGTTTTGTTTTGCTGAGAGATCCACTCCATAAAGTCTGTAGATAAATGTATAGATTTGCCTGTCTCATAGAACATTTACACAGCTCTCTGAGAACATAGAACATTTACACACAGTTCTCTGAGAACATAGAACATTTGCACACAGCTCTCTGAGAACATAGAGCATTTACACACAGCTCTCTGAGAAGATAGAACATTTGCACACAGCTCTCTGAGAACATAGAACATTTACACACAGCTCTCAACATAGAACATTTACACAGCTCTCTGAGAACATAGAACATTTACACACAGCTCTCTGAGAAGATAGAACATTTGCACAGCTCTCACTTACTCACTTAAGGCCTACGCACAAGGCTGGCGACGCGGCGGCGATTTATGGCAGGCGACCGGCAAAATGGAATAGAATCTATTGAAGTGAATGGTGCAACGCACACAGCAAGTGGAACGACGGGGCGGCCGTCGCTCGACCCTTTTCTATTTTTCAGGCCGATTTTGATACGTCATAATAGAAACAGCTGTCTGGCCACGGAATCGATGGGTGATCGCGTCGCCAGCAGTGTGAGTAGTAATGCGATTACAGAATTCCACCTTCGCGTTTGACTGTCGTATCACCCGCCGTGTGCGGTGGGCTTTACTCACTTCCTCTGTGTGCAGGTACAGCATGGCCTTTTGGATGCCACCACCCAAGTGTCCGACAGCACAACACCAACCTCAATTTCATGACCAAAAAATCTTCTAACCGAATATGATCCCATCACACCACGCCACCCAACCCTCTCTCCACACACACACACAAACACAGACACACACACACCTCCTCTTCTGAGAGGATTAGTGGGGACAAACCCGTGGTCTGAGCAGTGTTCTTAGTGCGAGTGTGGGAAAGAGTGTCCCAGGGCCTGGGGACAGCGGGTCTGTCCGGCTGAGACCTGCTCTGTCGGTTCTCTCTGCAGCTCCTGGCATTAGCCTCTGTGACCTCCTGACAAAGGGCCCGACGTCAAGAAGCAGGACAGCACGGACATCAAAGTAGCTTACCCCTACTCTCTCTCTCTCACTCTCTTTCTTTCTCTCTCTCTCTCTTTCTCATTCACTCTCTCTCTGTCTTTCTCTCTCTCTCTCTTTTGCTCTCTTTCACTCTGTCGGTCTCCACTCCTCCATTTTTTTTCCTCAGATCATTTGTGTTCATTCTCTCCTCCATTAGGTCTGGCTCATTTCTCTCTTTCTCCTCTGTGTCCTCTGATCTCAGTCACTCTTTCTCTTCTCTGATCTCTCTCTCTCTGTCCTCTGATCTCTCGCTCCTCTCTCTCTCTCTTGCTCCTCTCTCTCTCTCTCTGTTCTCTCTCCTCTGATCTCTCCTCTCTCTCTCTCTCTTTCTCTCTCTCTCTCTGGCCTTCTATGCTCTGCAAAATTCCCAGTTTTCTTAACGCCTTGTTTAGCAGGAACTACAATTCTCCGAAGAGGAATTCAGAGACAAGCAAATCTGTCGTTCATAAAATCACTTTGCAAGCGATGCCCAAGCTCAATGATGTCATTCTACTATTGTTATAGTGAGCAATATGGACATCACTATTCTTATCAGCTATAGACCCTTTCAACAATAAAAACAAAAACAATGCTTGAACGTTCTATTTGGGCCCCAATCTACTTCCTCTGCATTAAGATAACATATGGAATGTTAAAAAGGAAGTCTTGTGGGGCCAACTATGATGCTGATAATGGAACTCTCTTGAATGGGTCCATAGTGATATTAAAAGGTTGTACGGTTCTTATTATAGTGAACACTGACAGAGTGGATGGGCTGATATCATATCTAGTAGGCTATCCCAGCTGCTACAGATCATACATTTGATCCATAAATATTGGTTCAAGTATGAGTCAAATTATAAAAAAAGACCTGGCCCACCAGGCCTTGAATGTGTTCACATGCAGAATGCTCTACAATCCATAAGGAATAATAAAGACTTAATATCTGTGTGTCTGTGTGTGTGTGGGTGTTACAAATACACTATGTGGCTGTTAAAGCTAGCTAAAGCTGCAACAATATGTTGAGAACTAAGGGATGTATGGGACATGATGTTTTATTACATAAGCAAGTGTGGTAAAGGAGACTACACAGAAAAGGAAACTACTGTCTATTATGCACAGGTTAATAAGAAATGTTTTTTTAAAGCTGAAACAGTGCAAATGTATCAAGAAATATATTTATATATCTTTGTAAAGGTGTAGTGGCTTCATGCTTGAATAAATGTGTTGCACCTCAAATATGCTATAGGCTACTGTATAGGACATCAATGAAGACAAACATAAAAACAATTACATTAAATTAATTTTACAAATTGGCGTCTTTCAATAGAATATATAGTGTGTATGGACTGTGTGTGTGTGTGTGTGTAAATGTTTGCTGGAACATTTGAATTACACTGACAGAATGAGATGAACTAGACAAGGATGTGGGGGTAAGCGGATAAGGGGAAGTTTGGGTCGTAATCAACCGGTTGTTTAATTCTGTCTCCCAATGTGTCCTGTTTGCTATTTCAGGTTTGATGTCAAACTGTAGAGGACAACCCTCATATGCGTTATAAATGGTATTTATAGATCGAAATGCAGCTATATGTAGCTCACTGTTTATGAATTGTTTACTTCATTTATTTGGAACATACAAGGAAGCTACCTCCTACTTTTTCATCAATGGAAATATTTAACCTAACAAATACAAAAAAAGTCACATTTTAGGGTTAACTGAGTTCATTATATTAACCCTGCAAAGCCGATGATATTTTGCCTAGTGGTATATGTTTTTGTCCGTCTCATTACTGTGCGTCATGACTGTGGGGGTAACATAATCCTCCAAGAAGGGAGTTCATGTGACCTCGCTCTGCCGACACTCCCGTTGCCCGTTCCCCGTTCCCAGCACCCATGTGGCGGAGCTGGCCTAATACATCTCCCGGTTGTTATTATCGAAGAACCGGTTCAGGCAGGAGCAGTTTTCGCATTAACAATGTATCTGTCAAGTTCCTATCATTATGAAAACAAAGTATCTATTTTCCCAGATGCTGCGTTTAATTTGTGCTACAATTTCCCCAACATGCAATTTACTAGATGTCACCTTGTTCATGTGAAAATTAACTTCGTTAACAAGACTTAAGGCGCAATAGGCATGTTGGGGATCACTTCAGTATCCCAAATTTTAATTTTGTAAATGGTGAGTGTTTATTCGCACACAATATGCATATATTTCTCTCACGACTTACCTCAAAACCCTTCAGAACTGGCAAAGGCACAGGGTAGCCCGACCAGAGGTAAACTATTTCCCCGTTACGTCTATCTGCACATAGTTTCCACTGTCGACTAGCCGCGCGGTTATGCTGTGTGTGCGCGTGTCAGCAGGATGGGCACTTCCCTTGGTGTGTGTGAGTTGCGCACCACCCGGACCAGTGAAAACAGCTTTGAACCGGTTTATATTCCTACCGGCGATTCTGCGCTGAGCGGATGCGAGGGTTCAAAGCATCCCGAAGACAGAACGGCATCCTAATAATAGCAGGAACACCCGGGGACTCGATGTAATGCCGAGCAATGATATTTATGTTGGTAGTTTTCATTCCTCCGTCAGTGTGGCCGGATAACGTTAATGGCAACTCATTGCATTCGATGCACGCATTTATCTGCACAGGTGCCTACAGATCATTTTGAGGTAAGTGCAATAGCACGTTCATTATTTATTTTCTTTATGCTTTTGTAGCTAGTGAAACGACTAAGCGAAGTGATAATGCATCTAATCAAGATAATCATTTCAAGGACACATAAGAGTTTAATTGGTGACTGTGTAAAGTCTTGGTCCAGACTTGTTTGCATCGCTGTTGTCTTGCCAGCGCTGTGCTTTATGCATCAGTCTGACAAGACTTCTGCAGCCAGCGTATGATCGCACGGATGCTGAGGCAACTGTAGCAGGAGCGACTCTTTCCATGGGTAGACATTATTCATGTCTCTCCAATTGGAAACAGCGGTAGTTGCTCAAAGCGCACCCCGCTGTCCCAAAACAAAACAAAAGCGCTGCGAGAGCGCATACTCTATAAAGGGCGATGGAGGAAGGTAGTTTGATCCCACGAGACGACAGCTCTCCTCCTCCTTCGAGGTGTGGTCTTCACGGCAGCATTCAAAACCAGGCAGCCCGCGATGGAAAGCGCGAGACATCTCCAAAGAGCCTGAAGGCGTGAAACCTGCCTGCTCTGCCAGGCACGCACAATCGCGAGGGACGGACAACAACTCTTTTAACATCCCTCACTTTTCCATCTTAACCTCTTCCGTTGTCCCGATTTTTTGTAAGTGTCTAAGAATGCATTTTTAAGAAGATTACACAATTATAATGTGACATCTTCACCTCTCCGTTTCTCCGTTTGGAACCATGCGGAGCTTCTTCACTTTCAAGTGTGTTTTATACAAAATGTTACCGTTGTTAAATCCTTCACTTCTCTCTCTCTCTCTCTCTCTCTCCCTCTCTCCCTTCAGATCCCCTCCTCAAGACCAACTCAGTGTAAGAAGTATGGGTGGTGTTACAGCAGAGAAGGCCCTGGATGGAGGTTGGGGATGGGTGATTGTGGCCAGCACCTTCATGGCGCAGTTCCTGGCCTTTGGCTCGCCGCAGTCGGTTGGGGTGTTGTACCCTGAGTGGCTGAGCACCTACCAGGAGGGGAAAGGGATGACCGCCTGGGTCGGTTCCATGGTGTCAGGAGTCGCACTGCTCACGAGTGAGTAGGAAATCTGTGTGTGCATTGTGGATGTGTGTGTGTGTGTGTGTGTGTGTGAGAGAGAGAGAGAGTTAGTGAGTGAGTGAGTGAGTGAGTGATTGGATTGTTGTTTGCCTGTTTTCCTGTTTGCTTGCATCTGTATGCTACTACAGCTAAAGCGTTCAATAATTCAGGGGCTGTATTTTGTGCTTAATTCCTTTTATCACTTGATGTCATCACAGTTTGGACACACTGGACTTGTATAAAACCATCATTAATTTATGATGGAATTCAGTTGGTTAATCACATACTGAATAATGAATTTTAATGTGTTGCTTCAGTCGGCTCTCTGATGCATAATGACCTGAAGTGAAATCTTCACAGCTGGTCAGTTCTTTAGTCACCACAGGTAGTATGCACTCGGGCCAGATTTGGGCTAGATCTGGGCCATATGGGCCACAGGGTCAGCTTCTCTCCTTACAGCCTGCGAGTATACCATAGACATAACAAGGCATCTCTCCATATGAAATTCTATGGTAAGAGTGCAGACGGTTCATTGGCAGCTGTACTGGAGTTGGAGGACTGAGGGAAGAAATGCATATTTATGATGCAAACCGGCTCAGAGCAGAACACATCATAAACGGATATGCTGACAGTTATAAAATCTGAAATGTAAGTCAGCTCTTTATCAGGGCCTCTGTCAAAGACTGTGTGTGTGTGTGTGTGTGTGTGTGTGTGTGAGAGAGAGTCTGTCTGTGTGTGTGTGTGTGTGTGTGCGCACACACACACACACACACACACACACACACACACACCTTATGCCTTTGGAGACCTGAAGAAGGTCACCTGGAGAACTTAAGGTAGTTCTTATCAGTTAAGATGCATGACCAGGTGAAGTGGAGTGGAGAGATAGGATCACTGACACTACATCAGTGTTTATCTGGAGTCAGATAAGAAAACAGCCACAGTCAGAGTTCTGCACTGATGAAGTAGACATGTACAGTAGACCATATACAGATGATATCTGGTTCTGCCTGAGTCTGCGAAATGGCATCAGGTAGCAATGGGAGAGCCGTAGTGGGGACTGTTGGAGTGGGGGGCAATCAGGAAGAGAGAGAGAGTGTGTGTGTGTGTGAGAGAGAGAGAGAGAGAGTGTGTGTGTGTGTGTGTGTGAGAGAGAGATGGATGTAGAACAAGATACAGAGTGATGAATTGAGAGATAGAGAGAGATGAATTGCAAGAGACAGGGAGAGAAGGAAAGAGAGACAATAGGTAACAAAGACATGGAAGAGCAAAAACTTTAAACTTTAAAAGTTTATGCAAGTGTTACAAGGCTTTCTGCTATTATTGCCATATTGGTATTCTTATTAGTCTGTGATTGTCATTTTGCAATTAATTAGATTTTACTGAATAATATTTAATAATAAACTAATAATAAACTAATCCACTCTTTATAATGCTAATGTAATGGTTATTGTATGTTATAAGTTGTTTTTGGATAAAAACGTCTGCAAAGTAATCAATAAACAAACATAAACATCATTTCTATGCACGTTTAGTCAATTACAAACAGTGTGAGAGATTCAGAGGGAGGAGAGCAGGCAGACTCAGCAACACAGGCTTTGCCATGTGAGTAAAGGCTCTTTAGTCAGGGCACATTAGTAGAGGTGGTGTGAACAGTGTCCAGACAGGGTTTCTGTGGGGATGATGCTGGCCAGTGC